>NC_057393.1:51160964-51347001 GCF_019320065.1 Cervus canadensis | reverse complement strand
TAATTCTAGGTGATATTGCCATTCCCAGTCTCTCAGGGTCAGTCCTCACCCAGAGCCCCACTCAGTTCTTCATGTCCTGTTGACAACATTCATATGAATCCCCCACAAAGTAGCACTCATGATTTAACTTTTTATTTCAGCAGCATTGTTGTACTGTTGTGTAACGATACCATGCAAGCACAGAGAAGAGAACAGGGTAATGAGGGACACAAGCAGACTGCTATAAAACCCATATGGTGGAACCTGAATTACCTTGCCATCTGGGGGGATAAATGCATAGATCCTGGTTAACATCCTGTGCATTGATTTCCTCACAGTGTTTTTAAACAAGAGCATATATGAGTTTGGCTCCTGTCAATCCTGGGGAGAGTGCCATGGTTTTGGTCACATTTGCATCTCTTTTTCACTATCAACACACTGAAATATGTCTGCTTCTACAGACATACAGTAGAATGAAGGAGCTAGGCTTATCTGCAGGTCAAAAGTCCTAGCTCACTGATGACAGGAAGCACATGATCTCTGTGAATCAAGCACAGTTGCCTAAATTAAAAATTCTCTCTCAGCATGGCCCATGTTATACTTTTAAATTATGAAGCTGGATTAAGCAGTTGTGCAGGAATTGGCTCTTAGAAAAATATCAAGTACAGTTCTGCTTTGGCTGGACTAAACGATCACAGCATCAGCCAAGAGCCATGGAAAGTGGGTACATCTCTCAGGACAGGGAGTGGGGACAAAAATGCAGATTTAAAGGCTGCAGTGTGTCCTGGGAATTTTGGAGCTCATGGTGAATTGTTGACTATCCCTGAACACAAAGTCAAAAAAGAGGATTCTACACTCTAAATGCTGACTGCCTTTTATTGGGTGTATTTCAGTGAAATGTAAACGTTTTCATATGGAAATGTTACTATTTATTTGGCATAATCTCTCTCTCTCCCCCTCTCCCCAACTGCTCTCTCCTTCTGTCCCTCTCTCTCCTTCCCTCTCCTATTTATATCCTTTACCTTTCATGGAGTCTGCCTCATGAATGATGGTATGACTTATCTGCAGGACTCCAGGCAATATTTGATTTCTCTCAACAGGGACTTGGTGGCTTCTTTCATAATTTTTAAGCTCCCAAACTCACTTCCTTCTCCTCACTTTCAGATAAGAGTTTGCCTCCTGTTTTACTGATATAACTTGAGTTTGGGGAAACTAGTCAGCAACTCTCTATGTCAGAGATTACCAGTCACTTAGACTCAATTCTTCCTGAACCCCATTCAATTCTTAGTATCCTCTGACAATTGATTTAACCCAAATGTAGAAATGAATCTGCAGATGCCATATCATGTTAGTAATAGTTCAACCCCCTCTTTCTTCCCCTCTCTCTTCTCAACTGTGTGATAGAGAATTGGGGAAGAAAATGTTTAGGAACATTTCTCTATATTCTCCCCATTAATAAATACATAACATTTGCTAATGCAATGGATAGTCTGCTGGCGTTGGTTCAAGTTTTGGCTCTAATATTGTCTCCCTGTCGCAGAACCTCTCTGACCTCCAGTGTTCTCATCTTCAAAGTGGGGATAATAATAATCCAATTTCACAAGTTAGTTCATTCAGTCTACATATATTTATTATACTAACCCTACCTCAGCAATTCCTCTAAGTCCCTTATCTGGTTTTAACAAAATTTATCCCATCACAACCTTCAAGATAGGTGGATCCCTAGTTTTTAGATGGGGAAAGAAGAGAAAAGCACTATGTCATTAAAAGCTGAGCTGATGATGAACACTGCAATGCAGGATGCATTATGAATCTGGGTTGGAGCCTAGGACTTGGATTCTGAATCTAAGCAGAATCCTACCTTTCTGAATCCTGCATCTACCTTGTAGATGGTACCACCCTCCAGCAGGCTGCATGATTCTGACACTGTTCAGTAGACGCTAAAGCATTAACTAGGGTAGTTTAATACACATTGATTCCTCCCTGGCCCAGTAAATATCTTTCAAGTTAAGCAATCATTCTAGAAACAGCTACCCTCTTGCAAGAGGAGTAAGGGGGAGATGAGTGAAGAAATGATGCTACCATCCTCCTCTCCCTTCCAATAAGATGGAGAGAAAGGGACTTGCACACAACAGCTCTGCTAATTGGTTCTATTAGTTGTATTATCTCAAATTAATAGTGGAAAAATACCTAAGGCTCTAAAGTGGTAAGTTAATTTGCCCAGGATCACCCAACAAAGTAAGTAGTAATTATATTTCTAATGTTTTCTAACTCCAAAGAGCAATCTCATTCACTGTAGCACCTTACATCCTTTGAAAGTCTTAAGGCTACTCACTGATGACTTTTATTGTTTCATCTTATGGCCATGATAGGTCTGCCCCTGTGTTTGGGTGGGGCTGTTTTTCATTTATTTCTTTTCCCAATTCTGTTTTCCTCAGGCTGTTATTATTATGTAGACTTCTGAGCACAGAGAAATCAGCAGTAAGGACAGGGAGGTACACCGTATAGTATGTAAGTTTCACATTATTTGTGCCAAAGGATTTATTCTATAAAAACCACAATGTGGGGGAGGAGCCAAGATGGCAGAGGAGTAGGACGGGGAGACCACTTTCTCTCCTACAAATTCATCAAAAGAATAACTGAACGCAGAGCAAACTTCGCAAAACAACTTCGGATCGCTAGCTGAGGTCATCAGGCGCCCAGAAAAGCAGCCCATTGTCTTCGAAAGGAGGTAGGACAAAATATAAAAGATAAAAAGTGAGACAAAAGAGCCAAGGACGGAGATCCGTCCCGGGAGCTCTTAGGCGGCATTGCTTGGGGTAGGGTCCGGGCCGAGTGCCCTGAGGACAATCGGAGGGAACTTCTGTGAGTTGCCAACTTGAACTGTGGGAGACCAAAAGAGAGAGAGTAAATTAACCGGCCCGAACACACTGCCGGCCGTTCGCAGAACAAAGAGACCGAGAGGGTCCAGAGAGGAGCTCGCAGGCTGCGGACCGGCCCAGCCCCGCCGGAGGCAGGAGGCAGGGGGGAGGGGAAGGTCGCAGCGAGACACAGGGCGCAGGCACCCGACCGGCGCGGGCGGGGACTGGGGCTGGGTCCGCGGAAGGGAGGGGGCGCGCCACACCTGGGGAGAGTGCGCCCACCAAGCCCCTGGCTGCCTGGACCGCTCTGACGGGGAAGGCACAGAGAGCAGGCGCAGCTTTTCCTTCCGCGCTTTTGTGGAACACCCGAGGGCTGGAACCTCGCGCAGCGCGGGGCGCGCTCCATATAGAACAGCTGGGAGCCTGAGCAGCACAGACGGAGAAAGCAGCGTCAGCCCCTCCCGGCAGGCCCAGCCCATCCCCGCGGCGCAGGCCTGTCCCCACAGCGCCAGCCTCTCCCTGCAGCGCAAGCCGCTCCCTGCCCCGCAGAGCGACGGAACTAGCTACCTGAATAAGAGTCCACCTCCGCCCGCCTGTGTCAGGGCGGAAATGAGGCTCTGAAGAGACCGGCAAACAGAAGCCAAATAAACAAAGGGAACCGCTTCAGAAGGGACTGGTGCAACAGATTAAAATCCCTCTAGGAAACACTGACTACACCGGAGGGGCCTGTAGATATCGAGAAAGACAAGGTGCCCACTCTCACCACCTACTATTCAACATAGTGTTGGAAGTTTTGGCCACAGCAATCAGAGCAGAAAAAGAAGTAAAAGGAATCCAGATAGGAAAAGAAGAAGTAAAACTCTCACTGTTTGCAGATGACATGATCCTCTACATAGAAAACCCTAAAGACTCTACCAGAAAATTACTAGAGCTAATCAATGAATATAGTAAAGTTGCAGGATATAAAATTAACACACAGAAATCCCTTGCATTCCTATATACTAACAATGAAAAAACAGAAAGAGAAATTAAGGAAACAATACCATTCACCATTGCAACAAAAAGAATAAAATACTTAGGAGTATATCTACCTAAAGAAACAAAAGACCTATACATAGAAAACTATAAAACACTGATGAAAGAAATGAAAGAGGACACAAACAGATGGAGAAACATACCGTGTTCATGGATTGGAAGAATCAATATTGTCAAAATGGCTATTCTACCCAAAGCAATCTATAGATTCAATGCAATCCTTATCAAGCTACCAACGGTATTTTTCACAGAACTAGACCAAAGAATTTCACAATTTGTATGGAAATACAAAAGCTCGGAATAAAGCCAAAATTAATCTTGAGAAAGAAGAATGGAACTGGAGGAATCAACCTGCCTGACTTCAGACTATACTACCAAAGCCACAGTCATCAAGACAGTATGGTACTGGCACAAAGACAGAAATATAGATCAATGGAACAGAATAGAAAGCCCAGAGATAAATCCACGAACCTATGGACACATTATCTTTGACAAAGGAGGCAAGGATATACAATGGAAAAAAGACAACCTCTTTAACAAGTGGTGCTGGGAAAACTGGTCAACCACTTGTAAAAGAATGAAACTAGAACACTTTCTAACACCATACACAAAAATAAACTCAAAATGGATTAAAGATCTAAATGTAAGACCAGAAACTATAAAACTCCTAGAGGAGAACATAGGCAAAACACTCTCCGACATAAATCACAGCAAGATCCTCTATGACCCACCTCCCAGAATATTGGAAATAAAAGCAAAACTAAACAAATGGGACCTAATGAAACTTAAAAGCTTTTGCACAACAAAGGAAACTATAAGTAAGGTGAAAAGACAGCCCTCAGATTGGGAGAAAATAATAGCAAATGAAGCAACAGACAAAGGATTAATCTCAAAAATATACAAGCAACTCCTGAAGCTCAATTCCAGAAAAATAAATGACCCAATCAAAAAATGGGCCAAAGAACTAAACAGACATTTCTCCAAAGAAGACATACAGATGGCTAACAAACACATGAAAAGATGCTCAACATCACTCATTATCAGAGAAATGCAAATCAAAACCACAATGAGGTACCATTACACGCCAGTCAGGATGGCTGCTATCCAAAAGTCTACAAGCAATAAATGCTGGAGAGGGTGTGGAGAAAAGGGAACCCTCTTACACTGTTGGTGGGAATGCAAACTAGTACAGCCGCTATGGAAAACAGTGTGGAGATTTCTTAAAAACTGGAAATAGAACTGCCATATGACCCAGCAATCCCACTTCTGGGCATACACACTGAGGAAACCAGATCTGAAAGAGACACGTGCACCCCAATGTTCATCGCAGCACTGTTTATAATAGCCAGGACATGGAAGCAACCTAGATGCCCATCAGCAGATGAATGGATAAGGAAGCTGTGGTACATATACACCATGGAATATTACTCAGCCATTAAAAAGAATTCATTTGAACCAGTCTAATGAGATGGATGAAGCTGGAGCCCATTATACAGAGTGAAGTAAGCCAGAAAGATAAAGAACATTACAGCATACTAACACATATATATGGAATTTAGAAAGGTGATAACGATAACCCTATATGCAAAACAGAAAAAGAGACACAGAAATACAGAACAGACTTTTGAACTCTGTGGGAGAATGTGAGGGTGGGATATTTCAAAAGAACAGCATGTATACTATCTATGGTGAAACAGATCACCAGCCCAGGTGGGATGCATGAGACAAGTGCTCTGGCCTGGTGCACTGGGAAGACCCAGAGGAATCGGGTGGAGAGGGAGGTGGGAGAGGGGATCGGGATTGGGAATACATGTAAATCCATGGCTGATTCATATCAATGTATGACAAAACCCACTGGAAAAAAAAAATAATAATAAAAAAAAAAAAACCCACAATGTGCAGATGAGCAAGAGTTGATTGAATCAATTGATAATGGAAAAGCAAAATAGCAGGATAAAACAAGAAGGTCACCAAATCTCCAGTCAACCTGCAGACTAAGTAGTGTCTTTATTAAGACATCATGAGACTTTGGATAAATTACATCATTTCACTGAGTCTCCATTGTATCAACTATAAAATAAAGCTATTATTTGAACTTCTTATACAAGACAGTAGCATATGAGATGGAGCGTGGGGGTCACTGAAACATAAGAGGCCAGTATGAAAAATGGTTTAATGCAGTAATTTATTCACCATTTGGATTCTGGACTGGTCCACACTCATGAAATTGCATCCAACTTTCAGAAGACACACAGACACTTTCTGATCTACCAGATCAAAGAAGATGGGTCTGTGATATCAGCAATTAAGAGTATAGCAGTTGTAGCCTTTTCATCCTGGTATGATCATTTAATGCATCCATCAATACTTCTCTTCATTTTTAGGGATTCAATTTCTATTTTCCAGAGCCTCATTCTACATTGAAAACCACCTAATCTGATCAGTTATCAGCATCAGGGTAGTGTCCAAATCAACTAAATGGAAGCATGCCAGGATAAAGGGTCAAAACCTTCAAGCTCCCAGGGAACTCTTGTTCAGTGCAACTAAGTATCCAGATCAACAGCCACGAACTCAGTGATTCAGCTGTGGGCAATGGAAGGAGTCATGAGGCCCTCAACTGTGCTACACTCTGCACATCTCACAGTGAATTCAAAAGACAGGAAAAAAAATACCTATGTCCCAAACATCAGGAATCATGTTGTCTCAACAACTAAACTACTATATTATGGATGAGGAAGCTTTTAAAGGCTAACTTAGCATCCTTCCTACTCTTTCAGAACACTACACACAACTAGGGAGAATTTAATTAATTTGTTATTGACCTAACTGCTATGTGTCTCACTGGTTAGAAAAAGAAAGCCATGAGGGTGGTGATTATGAATGTTCTATGTCTTTGGAGCCTACCAGAGTACCTGGCATTGAGTCTCAAAAATCTCTGTTGTGAATTTTTAAATGTGAAGTATTTCAGGACATATCAATATACATTCTTCATTCATTCAGTCAGGTCAGCAGATATTGAGTATTCATTGTAGAGCAGGCTTGATGGCGAAACCATGATAAACAAATTTGGCCTGGAACATTCCCTCTGGTGGGTGAAACAGGCACTAACTCATATTTCCACAATTAGACATTTAGCTGTAATTATAGATCATTGGATTCAAAGAACAAACACAGTTTGCCCAGAAAACATAATACATGATCCAAGCTGTGTGAGGAGGATCCAGGGAAAGATTCCCCCACAAAGTGACGTTTTCAGCAAGATGTAAAGAATGGTGAATAATTAATATGAAAAATCGGGGAGAAGAAAGAACATTCCAGAATGACCTGGGATGTCATTCAAGGAACTGAAACAAGCCAAATGAGGCCGTAATAGAAAGAAGGAGCCAGAGTAAGTCCTACAAAACCATTTTGATTACACAGGTGGGAGCTAGCTCCTCCAGGAACTTACAGGTTGAGACTTTTTTCATTATCCCAAGAAGAAGAACAAGCTCTTGAATGGCTTTAAAGAAGAGATTTGTTTTTAAGTGGTCATTCTAACTGCACTAATGATCACAGAGTGAAGAAATAAAACAATGGATGTAAGGGGACTGTTTAGACCTTGGAAGTAAAAATGGAGTGAGAAAAAAAATGCAGGTGGTTTCTAATTTGGGGAGAAATGGAAGTGGCAAATTTGTTGGAATATGGAAATTGGGATGTGCTGATGAAGACGGAAAATGTTAACAATAAATCCCAAGTTTCTGGCTTGCACCATTCAGATACAAGCCAATTCAGACCAAAAATATCCATTAGGCTCAGCAGGCACAGTGTTTGGGCCCAGAACATTTTTAGAGACCCATAGAATTATTTTTTATTTTTTATTTTTTTTTATTTTTTAAATCATAAAAGCAAAATGAAAAATTTCAAAGAAAGTACTTAGCTATATGATACTAATATACCCATCTTTCTTGTTGTTGATGTGTCTGACTCTTTGAGACCCCATGGACTGTAGCCCACCAGGCTCCTCTGTCCATGGGATTTTCCAGGCAAGCATAATGGAGTGGGTTGCCATTCCCTTCTCCATGGGATAATCCCAACCTAGGGATCGATTTCGAATCCCCTGCTTTGTAAAGGCGGATTCTTTACCACTGAGCCACCTGAAAAGCCATCCATCTTTATACCACTACAGTAAAATATAACCTTTGCATTTTTTTAAATGGAGGAAGCAAAACTGCCTAGGGCTCAGGAAAGTTCTAATGTAACCCTGGGCCAATTGTCACTGAGACAGAAAACTGGAGGAAGACCAGCTGAGCACTAGGCCAGGGCTGTGGCAGCACAGTGCAGGTCCGTTCCAACACCAGTTTGAGTTTGAGGTACCTGTGACCCATTCAAGTGCAAATGACAAAAAGTCCCTTATATATACAACTTAAAATGACTGTGGTGTTCTCAAACTTAGAGTTACTGGAGGTGGAGAAGGGGGGATAGTTAGTGAGTTTGGGATGGACATGTACACATTGCTATATTTAAAATGGATAACCAACAAGGACCTAGAGGATAGCACAGCGAACTCTGCTCAGTATTACGTGACAACCTAAATAGGAAAGAAAAATGAAAAAGAATAGATATGTATATATGTATATGTATAATTGAATCACTTTGCTATTCACCTGAAACTAACACAACACTGTTTATCAACTATACTCCAATATAAATTAACATGTTAAAAGGGGAAAAAAATTACTATGGTGTTCTCAATTTCCAAAACAAATGAAGCAATGTTGTATATGGGGTTATGAAATAATGAATGTCAGCTCCAAATCCACCACTGATATGCTCTTTAATTATTCTAAATCCCTACAATAACACTATTTTTCCTATAGTAAATGTTTCAAAACATGTTGTTGGCGGTGACCCTTACTCAAGCTGTAATGAGGGGTTACCTGGCATAAAATGAGCCAATCAGAGCCTACCTCTGGAACTTGGTATCTGAAGATGGTTGGGAAGACCTCTGTGCCCTCTAGAGGTAAAGCAATTGGAATGGTCCCTCAGAATTGCCAGGGGAATAGCAAACTACCACATGGAAAAACCTGCTGGAGAAAATGAAGCCAATCTGCAAAAAGGGACAGATTCAATCTAGAGAAAACTCTGATGACTTCAGCATCTCTATTTCTAATCCCCCTGGCACTATATCTACCCCTGCACTATCCAGATAGCTGACCAATAATTGTCTAACTTAACATTTTTTAAAAGCAAGGGTACTGGCCAATATAACTACAACATACTCATGCAATCTTGGGTAAGTCTTAAACTCTTCCCAAGCCTACATTTTCTGGCCTTTAGAGTGGATATGGCAAAACATATAACAAAGCGTTGGGATGATAATTACATGAGAAAATTATATAAAAAGCTTCAAAATTCAGTGTATAAAATGTACACATTAATTATCATTGTTTTTATGAAAGAGGGGGATCATAGGAGGGACATGTAGAGCTGTCCTTTGGAGTCCTTTGGCCCAGGAAAGATGCAGGCTCAGGTATTATGAAAACACCAAATGGGGTTTAAAGAGCCCCCTTCAAACTATACCATAGTACTTTTCTATAGGACTCTCTAGTTCATGCTCATCTTTACCAATTTGCCAATATTTTCCAAAATCAGCCCACTCAGAAGGAAATTCATGTGGGCTAGAATGAGTTGCCCATTCACTTCATTTCAATATTCACAGTAAAAATCTTCTTGTCTCTGCCTTCAAAGTGCCCTGTCCTTTTATAACAACTTTTACTCATTGATTTGAATATAATGAATCTGTTATGTCTGCAGATTGTGAAGTCTTCAAGGGCAGCCTGGTAGTCTCAGTTATGTGTGTTCCTAGCACTGATTATATAACAAATTTAGCAAGTGAAAGTCACTCAGTCGTGTCCAACTCTTTGTGACCCCATGGACTATATAGTCCATGGAATTCTCCAGGCCAGAATACTGGAGTGGGTAGCCATTCCCTTCTCCAGGGGATATTCCCAACTCAGGAATAGAACCCAGGTCTCCCGCATTGCAAGCGGATCCTTTACCAGCTGAGCCACCATGGAAGCCCAAAGGTACTCAATAAATGTTAGTTCAATAAATGGATGAGTTCAGGTATATAATATATCTAACTCACAAAACACACATTAGTAAGTCTACAGGCAATAATCTGCGTCCACACCATAGAATCTGAAATGAAATCTAACCAACTGGATCAATATTTGAAAGTGTGTTTGTGAACAGGTGTGGTCATGCCTGAGGATGACCTAGAGTCCCTTTATAAGAGCAGTACTGTGTGCCTAGATGTGGACTGTCTGTGACTCAGCTTGTGGCAGGATGAGGGCTCTTCTTAATAGCACCTGAAAAAAACACATTTCAATACAAGACAATTGGCTGCTCAAGATGTTGCCACTCCATAGCCCCTGTTCCTTACTTTGTAGGTCTATCCTTAAGGCCTTTAAATTTTATTTCTGCAAAAACTGATAACTGAGTCAGAAGGCACTTCTGTGGCAACAAACTGTAAATTACATAAGCATAAGAGAGCATCATAAAGACTAGAACTCATATTTTTCACATTCCAATAAATGTAGCATCAATTAAAAGCTCAAGGCCAAAAGCTTAGCCAAGTTCCCATCCAGATGGAATTTATAATAAGTGTTATAAAGCCTGTAAGGGAGAAATTCTAGCCAAAGCAAGGACAAGCTATAAAAGGTCTACACCTCCCTAGTGTGACAGTAATAACAACACAAACATGCTTATAATCTGCCAGAAATTTTGCTCTTTTATTCTTTTGCTCAGAAAACACTTTTTGAGAACCTACTACGTGCTGAGGAATGCTTGGAGTTTGAGATTATGAGTTGGCCCCCATGAAACCAAGGAGAAAGACATTTAAAAACCAGACACACACACACAAAAACACAACATACAGTTGATAATGCAAAACGAGTCAAAGAGATGGGAATACCAGACCACCTTATCTGCCTCCTGCAAAACCTCTAAGCAGGTCAAGAAGCAACAGTTGGATTTGGACATGGAAAACAGACTGGTTCCAAATTGGGAAGGGGTGGGTCAAGACTATATTGTCACCCTGCTTATTTAACTTATATGCAGAGTAGATCATGAAAAATGCTGGGCTGGATGAAGCATAGGCTGGAATCAAGATTTCTGGGAAAAATATCAATAACCTCAGATATGCAGATGATACCATCCTTATGGCAGAAAGCAAAGAGAAACTAAACAGCCTCTTGATGAAAGTGAAAGAGGAGAGTGAAAAAGCTGGCTTAAAGCTCAACATTCAGAAAACTAAGATCATGGCACCTGGTCCCATCACTTCATGGCAAATAGATGGGGAAACAATGGAAACAGTGACAGACTTTATTTTCTTGGGCTTCAAAATCACTGCAGGTGGTGGCTGCAGCCGTGAAATTAAAAGACGCTTACTCCTTGGAAGGAAAGATATTACAAATCTGGACAGTGTATTAAAAAGCAGAGACACTACTTTGCCTACAAAGATCCATATAGTCAAAGCTATGGTTTTTCCAGAAGTCATGTATGGATGTGAGAGTTGGAGCATAAAGAAGGCTGAGCACTGAAGAATTGAGTCTGAGCTGCGGTGTTGGAAAAGACTTGAGAGCTCCTTTGACTGCAAAATAAAATCAGTCAGTCCAAAGGAAATCAGTCCTGAATATTCATTGGAAGAACTGATGCTGAAGCTGAAGCTCCAATACTTTGACCACCTGATGCAAAGAGCCAACTCATTAGAAAAGACCCTGATGCTGGGAAAGACTGATGGCAGGAGGAGAAGGGGACAACAGAGGATGAGATGGTTGAATGGCATCACCGACTCAATGGACATGAGTATGAACAAGCTCTGGGAGATGGTGTTAGACAGGGAAGCCTGGCATGCTGCAGCACATGGGTTTCCAAAGAGTCGGACATGACTGAGTGACTGAACAACAAGTCAGCCTTAGGCAGTATAATTAATGAGTACTTCCTCAAGCTTATGCAATGGACTGACCATGTTTCCCCAAAATTTGTGTTAAAATTCTAATCCCCAGTACCTCCAAATGTGACTCTATTTATAAACAGGGTCATTGGAGATGTCATTAGTTAACATTAGATCATACAGGAATAAGGTGATCTCCTAATGAAATATAACTGGTGTCCTTGTAAAAAGGAGAAATTTGAATACAGATACTCACACAAGGGCTTCCCTTGTGGCTCAGCTGGTAAAGAATCTGCCTGCAATGCAGGAGACCTGGGTTCAATCCCTGGCTTGGGAAGATCCCCTGGAGAAGGGGAAGGCTACCCACTCCAGTATCCTGGCCTAGAGAATTCCATGGGCTGTATAGTCCACGGGGTTGCAAAGAGCCAGACACAACTGAGCGACTTTCACTTTCACTCACACAGCAAGAACAGCATGTTAAGACTGGACTTATGCTGCCACAAAACAAGGGACTACTAGAAGCTAGAAGACAGGCCAAGAGCAGATCCTTTCCTTATACCTTCAGAGGGAGCATGGCCATGTACATACCTTGACCTCAGACTTCTGGCCTGCAGAAACGTGAGACAATAAAATATCTGTTGCTTAAGATACCCAGTTTGCAGTACATTGTTACAGCAGCCAGGAAACTAATATGCCATAATTACCTGTATAATGAATGTTATGAAAACTACATATCAGTGCTGTGCTGATCAATTAAAGGGAAAAGTGTATATAAGAAACTTCTAGAACTTCAAAGTTTAGCACATAGTCCATACGAAGAGGCACAGAAATGTAGGTCGCCCACAAGGACCTTTATCATAGGCCAAGTCATGTTAGGCTTCCCAGCAAGTGTGAATGTACTTGTTTCCAATTTTGAGAGCAAAATATGGAGCTTAGACCTGCACTGTCTAATACAATAGACACATATAAGCACTTGAACTCAAGTTCATTGAATCGGATGGCATCACCAATTCAATGGACATGAGTTTGAATAATCTCTGGGAGATTGTAAAGGACAGGGAAGCCTGGCATGCTGCAGTCCATGGGGTTGCAAAGAGATGGACATGACTGAGTGACTGAAAAACAAAAAGCACTTGAAATTTGACTAACATGAAGTGAAATGCACTGTAAGTGTAAAACACACAATAGATTTCAAAGAACTGGCATGAAAAAAAATCTCATCAATATTTTTATATTAACTCCACATAGAAATGATAATATTGGGGGTATTAAATATATTATTAAATATATTATTCAAACTACAAATTAATTTCACCTGTTTCTGTTTGTTTTACCTTTTTAACGTGTTACTGGAAAATTTTAAATCATTTATATGGCACACATTCTATACGTATTGGACAGCACCTTTGTAGAGGTAAAACACATCCCTACATTCTTCTAAAATCTAAGGCTATTTTCCATCCTGGTTATGTGTCAGTTACAACAGAAGGTCTTCCTTCAGATCACCGAATCAGAGCGTACTGCCGCTGAGAGCATGGTAGAGTTTGCCGGTCAGTGGTTCCATCAGCTGTGGCCACATAGTCAGGGGAGGTTTTAGAAGTTGAGACCTTTGATATCCTTGCTCTGCTTGCCTCCCATCCTCGCTGCCTCAGAACCCCTGCTCATCTGACTGGTGGTGGGACTCGGATTTCAGTTCACCACCGAGTTAGGAAATGAGTGGCTTTTGCACTCAGATAAGGAGGCTGAGTATTTGAGAAATGATTTTCCCAAGGTCAAACAGAAGAGTCTAGACCCTTTGATTTTGAAGTTAAACAGACTGCTGCAACTGCTTACAGTTAAAGTCTGACAGTGGAAGACAGACCACAGCCTGTCACTTACTTTCCCTGAGACTTTTAACATATACTTACTGAGGACCAAGAATGAGCCAGATGATTGAGTTACAGATAATTATGAGATGGATTTAATTACTGGAGGACTCAGACTCAATTTAAGAAACTAATATTTACCTCCAGGATTAAAATGAAAATTGAGTAACATCTCAGATGAAAAGTGCCTTCTTCTATATAGATATAATACATATTACCAGGGCTATTTTCCTAAATGACACCCCAAATGAAAAAATTTAATGCTATGTCTGACACATAGGAATTGTTCAGCAATGTCATCCTCCTTCTTCCCCACAATGAAGTGAGCTTTCCAGTGTCTCCCAAAATATTCCCTTTAGATGGGTAAAAATTATAATCTAGAAATATATGTGACACATACTCCCACTACATAGACTGTTACTAGTTACAGTTTTTAAATGTAATGGTTCCATGTTCTGGTGCTGCCGGTAACAACAGTCACTGAACAGCCTATGTTCTGTCCAAGATGCATGTGTGTGTGTGTGTGTGTGTGTGTGTGTGTGTGTGTGTGTGCTGAGTCACTTTAGTCATGTCCAACTCTTTGTGACCCTATTGACGGTAGCCCTCTATCCATGGGATTTTCCAGGCAAGAATACTGGAGCAGGTTGCCATTTCCTCATCCAGAGACTGAACCCAGGTCTCTCACATCTCCTGCATTGGCAGGCAGGTTGTTTATCACTAGTGCCACCTGGAAAGCTCTCTGCCTGAGGTACAAAGAATGAAAATACTTCATTTATAGCAACTAATGCTTACAATACAATATGTGTTAGCTTTCCAGGAAAACAATTTCTTATGTGCAGGTGTCATATTTTCTTCTAGAAGCTATTATCATTCTCTGTATAAAGTAAAAATTTGGTAAATATTTTAAAATTTATTTTGACTGATAAGAAGAATTCAGCATCAACAATGCAATTTATACCAGTTTCCATGATATGAAAAACATCTTTTTCCTTAGTGATAACCCCAAGGACCTAAACTTCCAGGTGAAGCCATCCATGGCTTTGGCTACCATCTGCCTGGTAGGAACACAAACCTTTGAAGAAGATAACTGAGGGTCTAGCTATGATCTACATAATTTTTCAGATGTTTGAGGCCACGGGCTAGGAAGCTCTGGGAAGAGATTACTATCCAACTACTTTAAGCCAGTCTTCAGAGATGGCATGGCCTTACAGAGCTCCCATATCATCTCAACTTCCATGATTTTCTCTCTTCTCCCTTGAGCCTTTAAAAGCATCTTTCCTCTTCAGCTCTAAAATCCTGTATACTTTGTACCCATGCCTGTTCTCATGCCACTGCTTCTCTGTTGCTCTCTATACCCTTTTGATGTTGTAAAAAACCAACAAAGGAAATCCCCTATAGAGTAAGTGTTTTGAGATGTTATGTGTGATGAGACCACACAAAGCCAGCAAAGAACCAAGAATCTTAAGAAATGCGGGGAGATGACTGATGAACCAGACTGCAACTGCAGAAGGCAGTTCTAGTGCAGGAAATCAAGACAGCAGGCCACTCTGTGAAGCCAACTCCAGACTCAAAAGTGGTATCCAGAGAAGCCAGGATTTAGCTAAACATGTTATGGGGACAAATCTCAGGCCTTAGTGGTAGGCTGCCACAGATACACAGGATGTCCTACTGGGCAGAGAGCAACAGAGAACAAGAATGTAGTCCTCATACTGATTATACATGACAAATTTAGGACCTACCAGAACCTAAAAGCAAAAGAATCAGGGAGACACTTTTAATATCCTTCTGGATACTTTCTGTAATCATCTCCTTGCACCGGGCTTCTAAGGTATGTGCCCTTCTCACTGGAATGAAAAACAAGATTTTGGAAACAGAGAAGAGAAATATCTAAGTTAACCATTGCTTACTTCTTAGAAGAAACGAATATTAATATCATAAATATGTTTCCTTTAAGTCTTCCTCCCTCCCTGTATCTCTCTAGTTGATACTCTTCCATAAGTAGTTTTGTATATTGATTTTTCACATATATCATATGAATTGGCCCATCATAAAGTGTTTCTTAAAGTATCTCTTTAATGGAAGATCAGTATTTCATTTCATATAGGCCTCAATTTATTTAACAGTCTTTATAATCATTATTTTATGATTATGAAAATATGTGATATAGTGTTTATAATGCCTAACAATGCACATGCTGTCCTTAGTCGCTTAGTTGTGTCACTGAGTCATGTCCGACTCTTTGCAGCCCCATAGACTGTAGCCCGCCAGGCTCCTCTGTCCGTGGGATTCTCCAGGCAAGAATACTGGAGTGGTTGCCATGCCCTCCTCCAGGGGATCTTCCCAACCCAGGGACTGAACCCAGGTCTCCTGCACTGCAGGCAGGCTCTTGACCATCTGAGCTGCCAGGGAAGCCCAAGAATCTTTGGTCATAAATCTTTGTCTTAGTTACTGGGAACTTTCTTAGATTGTATTAATTAGCATAAACATTTTAGAGACACATTATATATATATATATATATATATATATAGTATTAAATTCCTTTAAGAGAGCCCCATCCACTCTGCAACCCACTAAGAAAGCAAGAAATGCACATTTCAACTAAATCTCCTTGGATTGAAAATTATCAGTTTTTAACTGACTACTTAGGTATGCAAAATAATGATACGTGATTTGTGTTTAAAATGCTTTCTTTAATTACAAGCAAAAAACGATTTTAAAACTTTGTATTAGGTATTTAACTTTCTTTGAGAAATGACAATTCATATTCTTTGCCCATTTTACTACTATATCGGAAATTCTCTTCTACTGGTAATGCATTGATTAGCCCTGTATACATTAAGAATGCCAACTCTTACTTTTTTCAGTATTCTGCCTGTTTTTTTTTTCTTTCAATATTTTGGACAAAATGTTGTAATCAAATGTAATCAAAGCCATTATCTATTGGCTTGGCAACTGCCTCCACTGTTTTCATGTGTAGAAGAAAGTCTTTGTCCTCTAATTCCATAAAATTATACAAAATCCTTCCTTTTAAAAATAGCTTTCTTTTTTTATATACTTAGTTCAACTACTCCATTTGTAAATCACTTTACTGAGCAATTAGTCATTTAAAAAGGCCACTTCTGACATAAAATATTTATTAATTATATTGGGATAAAAGGATGTCATAAAATGACCATATAGAAGAGACTTGATAAATCACCTCATGCTTATGGTGAAATTTTACATCATCTTAAAAATAATATTCTAGGAGAGTGTTAGGAATTAGAAAAATTCTTATAGCATAGTATTAATTGCAAAGCAATTAAAACAATCTTTATAGGTTAACCCCTATTTCATTTATACAACTACATTTAAAGTTCCAACTATGTAAGCAGCTATAAATATGAAAATGAACATAGAGTAGAGTTCAAAATGCTAAAAAATGTTTGTTTCTAGACTGTGAGATTACTATTGATTTTTATTTTATATTCTTTAATATCTTCTAAATTTTCTACAGTTGGTGATTAGGTCTTTTAAAATAAAAAGTAAAATTTTAGTAAAGGATAGTTTGGACTGAAAAATAAAGTATTGCTTTTTCCATTAATGCTTTAATAAAAATATACCTTTTTGATAGCCAGTTCCATTTTTCAAAACATTTTATAGTTCTTTCCCCTTCTTATTTCTTTCAGGGACAAAAGAAAACAGATGGAAATCAGTTCTCTTGAAGTCTGCTTAATGATCTGAAGTCACTTGCTACCTCCTCACAAACTAGTCCCCCATTTAGGTTGTATTGTTTGATTTCCCATAAACATGTTGTACCTTTTCTCCCAGCTGATGTTATGAGATGTAATGCTCTCTTGCCTTTCAGTGCATCTCCCCTGCTGCCCTTTCTCTACCAGCTTCTCGCTGCTTACAATATTTTCTCTCTCCTAGATGTTCTTCTGAATGCCCTGCTCCCTTCCCCTCCACCTGCTTTCTCCTGGTTACTAGAACCTTCAGTGTCATGGTCTGTTTCCCCTCCCGATTCATGGGCTTTCTGTGAGTAGTATCATGATTTATTTATTCTTTGAGTAGCACAAGTCCTACTCATTTGTAAGACACAATTAAATGAGTCTGTAACACTGTCACTTGGCTGCCTTACATGGACACTTCAATAAATTCTAGAAGCAAAAATCAATATACTTTCCAAATTAAAAACATAATAATCTTTATCTTTTCAGACATTAAATAGAGTTACCATAGAATTGCATCATTCTACACTTAAGTATCCACCCAAGAGAAATGACAACATATGTCCACACAAAACTTGTATATGAATGTGCATAGCAGCATTATTCACAATAGACAGAAAAGTGGGAAGAACACAAACATTCATGAATTTCATAATGAAGAAACAGATATGGCATATTTACACAATGGAATATTATCTGGCAATAAAGAAGAACGAGGTGCTGATACATGTGATGACATAGTTCAGTTCAGTTCAGTCACTCAGTCATGTCCGACTCTTTGCAACCCCATGGACCACAGCATACCAGGCTTCCCTGTCCATCACCAACTCCCAGAGTTTACCCAAACTCATGTCCATCAAGTCAGTGATGCCATCCAACCACCTCATCCTTTGTCGTCCCCTTCTCCTCCTGCCCTCAATCTTTCCCAGCATCAGAAACATCTTTTCAGATGAGTCAGTTCTTCACATCAGGTGGCCAGAGTATTGGCGTTTCAGCTTCAACATCAGGCCCTCCAACGAACACCCAGGACTGATTTCCTTTAGGATGGACTGGTTGGATCTCCTTGCAGTCCAAGGGACTCTCAAGAGTCTTCTCCAACACCACAGTTCAAAAGCATCAATTCTTTGGTGCTCAGCTTTCTTTATAGTCCAACTCTCACATCCATACGTGACTACTGGAAAAACCATAGCCTTGACCAGACGGACCTTTGTTGGCAAAGTAACGTCTCTGCTTTTTAATATGCTGTCTCAGTTGGTGATAACTTTCCTTCCAAGGAGTATGTGTCTTTTAATTTTATGGCTGCAGTCACCATCTGTGGTGATTTCAGAGCCCCCCAAAAATAAAGTCAGTCACTGTTTCCACTGTTTCTCATCTATTTTCCATGAAGTGAAGGGACCGGATGCCAGGATCTTAGTTTTCTGAACATTGAGTTTTCAGCCAACTTTTTCACTCTCCTCTTTCACTTTCATCGAGAGGCAGTTTAGTTCTTCTTCACTTTCTGCCATAAGGGTGGTGTCATCTGCGTATCTGAGGTTATTGATATTTCTCCCGGCAATCTTGATTCCAGCTTGTGCTTCATCCAGTCCAGCATTTCTCATAATGTACTCTGCATATAAGTTAAATAAGCAGGGTGACAATACACAGCCTTGACATATTCCTTTCCTGATTTGGAACCAGTCTGTTGTTCCATGTCCAGTTCTAACTGTTGCTTCCTGACCTGCATACAGATTTCTCAAGAGGAAGGTTAGGTGGTCTGGTATTCCCATCTAATTCAGATTTTTCCACTCCTTGTTTTGATCCACACAGTCAAGCTTTGGTGAGGTCAATAAAGCAGAAATGGATGTTTTTCTGGAATTCTCTTGGTTTTTTGATGATCCAGCGGATGTTGGCAATTTGATCTCTAGTTCCTCTGTCTTTTCTAAAACCAGCTTGAACATCTGAAAGTTCATGGTTCACGTATTGCTGAAGCCTGGCTTGGAGAATTTTGAGCACTACTTTACTAGCCTGTGAGATGAGTGCAATTGTGTGGTAGTTTGAGCATTCCTTGCTATTGGAGTGAAAACTGACATTTTCCCGTCCTGTGGCCACTGCTGAGTTTTCCAAATTTGCTGGCATATTGAGTGCAGCACTTTCACAGCATCATCTTTCAGGATTTGAAATAGCTCAACTGGAATTCTATTACCTCTACTTGTTTTGTTCATAGTGATGCTTCCTAAGGCCCACTTGACTTCACACTCCTGCATGTCTGGCTCTAGGTGAGTGATAACACCATCGTGATTATCTGGGTCGTGGAGATCTTTTTTGTATAGCTCTTCTGTGTATTCTTGCCACTTCTTCTTAATATCTTCTGCTTCTGTTAGGTCCATACCATTTCTGTCCTTTATTTTGCCCATCTTTATTGTGATGACATAGGTGAACCACAAAAATCACTGTGTTAAGTCAAAGAAGCCAACCACAGAAGATTACACTACATGACATTTTAAGGAAATGTCCAAAATAAGCAAACCCATAGAGATAGAAAGGAGATGAGTGGTTTCTTAGAGCTAGAGATGGGTCAGGGATTTGAGTGTTTATGGTAGGAGAAGTAACTGCTAATGGGTATGATATTTCTATCTGAGGTGATGAAAATGTTCTGAAATTTTGGTGATAGAATTATGGTTAAAGACTATGATGTTAGTTGTATACTTCTGTAAACATACTAAAAGCATACTGAATTGAACACTTTAAATGGGTACATTTTATGATATGTAAATTATTTCTCTAAATTCCTCACCTTATGCCTGGGTTGCAGCACATCTTCAAATGCTTGCCCAGATGCTTGTCATTATCCACCAATGAGGGAGGAAGTTAAGAATATGTTCAAGAATGGACTTAAGAAAATAAGAATTAAGGACACCTACTGTGATTGCTATTTGGTAATATTTTTAAAGTGTTTTTACATTTCAAAGCATCAAATTTGTCACGTCAAATACTTTTGGGGTCAAAACAATCTTATTAATTCAGCTATATCAAAAAGTACTACTTTTCCACCTTGTGTCTGCCCAGGGCTTAATGGTCAGTAGTTTCTCTGATCTTTCATAGACTCCATTATGTTATAGTCTTAACAGATTTTGTGTATGTTTCTCTTGAAAGGCTAGACTAGCTAAATTATGAGCCCATAGACCATAATGGATTTATCATAGAACTCTGTAACCAAAAAACTGCCTGGAAAATGTACAGTTAATTTTCATTCTCCTGAATGAAATAAAAGAGAGGGAAAATCATAAAAAATAAAAGATTACTTCACTGCTAACTTCAAAATTGTGTGTTTTTCCACCTCCAGCCCCAGAAAGATGTAAAGCAATTAATTCCATGTCCTTCAAAAACCATTTGAAGATGTGGTGTATATGTATATATGTGTGTGTGTGTGTGTGTGTGTGTGTGTGTGTGTACACACGCACATGTATGTGTTGTGTGTGCATGTATATAAAATGAAATACTGGGTGTTCATGCTCAGTTACACACTCGTGTCTGACTCTGTGACTCCATGGACTGTAGCCTATCACGTTCCTCTGTCCATGGGATTATCCAGGCAAGCACACTGGAGTGGGTTGCCATTTCCTCCTCTAGAGGATCTTCCCAACCAGAAATTGAACCCACATTTCCTGCATCTCTTGGGTTGGCAGGTGGATTCTTTATCACTAATCCACCTGGGAAGCTCAAAATGGAATACTACTCAGTCATAAAAAAGAATGAAATTTTGTCATTTGCAATAACATAGATGGACTTGGAGGGTAAACAAAATAAGTCAGACAGAAAAAGACAAATACTGTATAATGTCACTTATATGTGAAATCTAAAAAATAAAATTAGTGACTATAGTAAGAAAGAAACAGACTCACAAATATACAGAACAAACTAGTAGTTGCCAGCAGGAAAATTGAAGCAGGGAAGGGCAAGATAAGAGTAAGTGATTAAGAAGTACAATCTATTATGTACAAAACAAATAAACTATAAGGGCATACTGTACAGCACAGGGAATAAAGTCAATATTTTATAATAACTATAAATGGAATATAACCTTCAAAAATTGTGAATTGTTATGTTGTACTCCTAAAGCCTATATAATATTGTACATCTACTACACCTCAATAAACGAAAAATTTTAAATGCCTCTAAGGCAAAGAAAGCCACACCAAAGAAGTACCTATAAAATAAAGCAAGAGAAGCTAAGAGTGGATATCAGTGGACCTGCTTCACAGCACAATAAAAATGCAGTGGAATAAAGAATGTAAGAGTTTTAAGTCATGTGAATGGAAGGAAACCAAATAGCCTAGATGTTTTCATTTTACCTGAATAAAACTAGGAGGTAACTACATTGATCTTAAAGATCTTTCTTCTCAGCTTTTATAAATCTGAAAATTAAGAGCAGGACTTCTTGATGCTATGATCCTCTGTAAGCCCAGCTCTATGCCTCCATATGAGACATTCCCACCACCTGCCAGAGAGGTGATTAATAAAAATGAAAGAAATCATCAGGAGACAATGGTGCCTATGAGGTCCACATATTTACTTGCTCTGAATTAAAATGCTCAAACAGCAGATCTACTCTCATCCCCTGTATTTATGGTTCCCTCTGCCTTGAAGCAAGCAGAGTGCATGCCATGATAAATTGGCTCAAATCCTGTCTCATTTCCAGGCAGGCCCTGTAAATTTCTGAGCTGTGCTTTGCAACCCTTCATTCTGATTTGTAACGTTCAACAACACACAAAGGTTCCAAAGGCCTGTTTCCTCCAGCTGAGCAGCGGCCAAGGGGTCCTGGCCTTCATCCTCCCCAGTGTCAACAGATCAGTACTAAACCAGGGCATCCAGCCCTCCTCAGGGAAGATGATGGGCTTGTCTTCCCAGTCAAGACCTTCGTCTAAAATGTGGCAGATGCTGAGTGGGGCATGACCGTGTCGAGATGTGGTTGACGTCAGAGTAGATAAATGTTAGGAAGGGTCCCAAATAGAGTCTTTACTGCAATTAAGGGATAAAGAAGTCATAATATCAATCCCCTGGGAAAATGTAAAAGGTACCCACGCTGTGCCAACACTCCTGTAGAAGCCGAGGAAATAAAAGCTAACAGAATAGATAGAGTCTTTGACCTCTCAGAGCTTAGATTCTGTTGCCTTGCTTTATTCAATGAATGACTGAAAAACAGAATGAATGATCAAATATAATTCTAGCCCAAGAAGAGGCGAGGAATGCCACTGTTGTCTAAATAGTACCTGCTCCTCCCAAGCTAGACTATACAACAGTCACAGTGCAATGTGGACAGTTAGTGAAAGCAAAGTAAACGGTTAAATGGGATTTTGAGGTTATATCTTGGTACTTTTTACATGAAATAGTTGTCTCTAAAAAATAGTCTCTAAAAATCCTATTTATGGAACTTCAATGTTCATACATAATTTTTCAGCATTACTGTCTCCTTCCTTTTTTTGTGGCCTATAAGAATTGAGTATAGATCAAGTCTGGTTCAGGGCAGCAGAGAGATTCACTCATTGCCTAGCCAAGCATCCAACTAACTCTTTTTTCAAACACAGAAGGAAGTGAAGTCAGACTCCTATTAAATGAATGTCTGCTTCCATGGAATATAGAAACAAAATAATGTGGGGAATTGAGAACGTGTGTTTTCCCCATTCTCCAGGCACAGACACACTTTGATTCCAGGTGTCTATATATAAAAACTAGGCAATAAAGATGAGGCTCTACTAAAGTCTGGGGTGAAGGAAGGCAGAAAAACTTGCACCTGAGAAGTAACTGTCTCAGCAGTATTGACTGGGAGTGGGGAGTCCTGTTAATCAGCCTGACCAGGAGCCGAACACCTGAGGGGCCTGGAAGGCTGAGCTTATCCAAGTCATGCCGCAAAGTGGGGGCCAGAGCTCTAAGAAAAAAGCAGATACTCAGCCATAAAAAGGAATGAATCTGAGTCAGATCTAGTGAGGTAGATGAATATAGAGCCTGTTACACAGAGTGAAGTAAGTCTGAAAAACAGATATTATAGATTAACACATACATATGGAATCTAGAAAATGGTACTGATGAACCTATTTGCAGGTCAGGAATAGAGATACAGATGTAGAAAATGGACTTGTAGACACAGAGGGGGAAGGAGAGGATGGGATGAATTAAGAGAGAGCACTAACATATGCACACTCCCATGTGTGAAAGAGAAGCTCTTGGGAAGTTGCCGTGTAGCAGGGAGCTCAGCGGTGCTCTGTGATGACTTAGAGGGGTGGGACGGCTGCGGGGAGGGAGGCTTGGGAGGAAGAGGGTATATTTATACATAGAGCTGATTCACATTATTGTATAGCAGAAACCAACACAACATTGTAAAGCAACTATCCTCTAATTTAAAAAAAAATGAAAATTCACTGAAAGAAAAAAGAAAAGAAAACAGGAACCAAAAAAAAAAAAAAAAAACACACTCCAAAAGCAAGGCATGAATAAGAAACACAGCCATAGGCCAAAGTATCTTAAAACAGTAAGGGCGAGGTAGTAAAAAAAGAAGAAGGGAAGATGCCCAGTGCTCTGAGCCCTGCAATAGAGGCTGAGCACTTTCACATACCACACTTTGACAGTAATAGAATTTTTGCGAAGTTTATATTATTTAAACTCATACTGAGAAGAAACAACAAATCCCCAAGGATCTAAGAAGTGAAAGGACATACACAAATTCACCCAGATGACAACCAGAGAGCCAGGATTCAAACTCCTAACATCAAGAGATCCAGGCTCCACCTGAATTACCTTTATCATCAGAGCAGAAGAAAACACTGCTACTTTACCCAAGGAACATACATTTTATTTGAATGGAATAAAATGCTCTTTTTTCCCCCCAATCTGATAGGACATTAAAAGATTTGACCCATTTTAGAAGAGTTTAAGGAACAAGGGACATAAATTACTATTTAATGTTCACAATTACATGTCCTGTGACAGAAACACAATTGAACCATAATTGAAACATTGTAAGCTAAATATTAAGTGGTTTTCTGAGTTTCATCTCCATGCACTGGCCAACAGTCTGTACTAACACTGATTTGCCAGTATTAATGTATTAGCAAATAAAATGGGAAATTTTGTCCCTCCTGAATTATCAACAGCTCTCTGCCCATTTAGCAGCAATAGCTTTTATGAGGATATAATATGAAGCTCTTGCCTGAAACACACATTTTTTTGTATCATAATACATTAGAATTGGAAGAAACATTGGAACTCTTCCATTTCCAGGAAGACAGACATATCTCATCTCAACTTCCTCTGTGAAGACTGGTCTTGGGAAGCGCAGCGTTGAGCAGCGTTATAAAGACAGCTCCTGGCTCCACAGGTTTAAGGCGCCTTAGAAGATGGTTACAAGTGAGGAGCAGAAAATCTTTAACTGGACTGATATTTAAAACCAGAGAAAATTCCTCATAATAAAATGTTAAAAAACATTTTTTATACAATACCTACTGTAATATTCCTAAGCTGTTAACAATTTTGGTATTACTGTTATTGCCCTTTTATTTTTAAAAAAAATTGAGAAAACTGAAGCTGATGGAAGTTAATATTGTGCCTAAATTATTTTCCTATTGTAAACAAGTTTTTGTTTATCGCCAAGTCAAGTATAGCTCCAAAATCATGCTTCTTCCTGGAAATGACTTATTGATCACTAGAGGTATTTTATTTGAGAAATTGTTTGAGCTGTGAGTGTGAGTGGAAATGTGTGTGTGTGTGTGTGTGTGTGTGTACATACATGTGTGAGAGTGCTTTTTTCCTTATGGGTCTCATTTATAAATGCTACCTGCACAGTGATGCACTGGGTTCACCAATCTCTTAACTAAACTCTATAGCAATACTGTTTGGTAGACTCCCATTCAAATAGATCTCTGAAGTTCCCTTAGCTATATCTGAGAATTCTCATTGAAATGATAAATGTATACATACAAAGTATTAATGCCATTGCTCTAGAGCTGTTAAATATGTTCTTTGAGCCTACAAGTATAGATGTATAATTTTATTTTGGATCTGACTCCTTTTTTCTTCTACTTTATGAGTCCATTCAGTCATTCATATATGTATTTCATATATACAAATGAACACATATATACTTACATATATATATATATACACATACACACATTCACATATACATACATACATACATACATTCACACACACATATATAAGGCACCACTATATGCCATAAGCTGTTCTAGGCATGTGAAATACACTAGTGAACAAAATAGACATAAACCCCTGCCCTTATGGAACTTAGTTTTCTATATAGAACTCAGAGAATAAATAATAAAAATAATAAATCATATGTTAAAAGTTGAAAAGTTGTATGAACAATAGAACACCATAGGGAGTACTGACAGATGTACATGGGGATGTAAGCCTTATCTTCAATTAAGATGGTCACAGCAGGCATCTTTGGGAAGATAAAATCTGACAAATACTAGAAGAAAATGAGAGAACTAATCATTTAGATACTGAGGAAGAGAGTTCCAGAAAGAGGGAATGTAAGTGCAAAGACCCTAAGGCCTGAACAAGCCTGACATATTTAAGACACAGCAAGAAATATATTCATGTGGCTGTAAGATATTCAATAGGAGGGAAAAGTAGAAGTAAAGTCAGAGGAGGATGAGGGCTGCAAATGGTTCAGGGTTACCATAAAGACTTTGCCATGTATTCTGAGCAAGGCAGGAAAATATTGAAAGAATTTGAATGGGGGTATGACTTTATTTGACTTTCTTTGTACAAGGATCACTCCAGCTGCTGTGTAAAGAGTAGATCACACAGTCATAATGCTGGAAGCATGAGGCCAGTGTGAACATAACTGCAGAAATTCAGGCTACGGATCAGGTTCACTTGGGTGGGGACGATTGCAGGAAAGGTGGTCTGATGTTGTCAGATGCTAAATACATTCTGAATGTATATCCAGAAAGATTTCCTGGCACTTTGGATGTAAGAGTATAAAAGAAAGATCACAGTCAAGGAAGATTTCCAGGTGTGGGCTTGAGTGACTTGTAGGAAATTATTGTCAGTTAATGAGATGGAGAAGTCTTCAGGTGAAGTAAGTTTGAAAAAGGAGGGTTGGTTTCAAAGGTTCTGCTTCAGTTCAATTCATTCACTCAGTCATGTCTAACTCTTTGTAACCCCATGGACCGCAGCATACCAGGCTTCCCTGTCCATCACCAGCTCCCAGAGCTGACTCAAACTCATGTCCATCTAGTTGGTGATGCCATCCAACTATCTCATACTCTGTCATACCCTTCTCCTCCTGCCTTCAATCTTGCCCAGCATCAGCGTATTTTCAAATGAGTCAGTTCTTTGCATCAGGCGCCAAAGTATTGGAGCTTCAACTTCAGCATCGTTCCTTCCATTGAGTATTCAGGTGTGGTTTTCTTTAGGAATGACTGAATTGATCACCTTGTTGTTCAAGGGACTCTCAAGAGTCTTCTCCAACACCACAGTTCAAAAGCATCCATTCTTCAGGGCTCAGCTTTCTTTATAGTCCAACTCTCACATCTATACATGACTACTGGGAAAACAATAGCTTTGACTAGACAGTCCTTTGTCAACAAAGTAATGTCTCTGCTTTTTAATATGTTGTCTAGGTTGGTCATAGTTTTTCTTCCAAGGAGCAAGCATCTTTTAATTTCATGGCTGCAGTCACCATCTGCAGTGATTTTGGAGCCTAATAAAATAATAAGGTGCTTCTCAGGCATGTTGAATTTGAGATGTCTATTAGATTTTCAGTTTGGAAAGTTCAGGTTCGGATTTCAAGAGAAAGTCTAGATGAGGGGAAGGACAAAGCTATAGATCTGGAATTTAACAGCCTATGATATTATATAAACTCTGTGAATTAATGAAATAGTCAAAGATGTCCATTATAAAGAAGAGAACTAATCCCTGGGAAACTTGAACATCTGGAATTTGTGTAAAGGAGGAAGGATATGAGCAAAGGAGACAGAAACACAACAAAACAGTAGGCTGTATCACAGAAGTCAAACAAGATACTACCTGTATTTTGTATTTTAATGAGAAATTTGAGGAGGTAGACACTGGATTTAGCAACACTAGTTTCGTTGGTTATGTTGTAGACAACAGATTCAGTGAAGTTAAATAAACATGAGACAAATAGGAGTAGGAGGAAGAGAGAAAGGGAGATGAGAAATGAGCATCTTAAATGGACAACTGTTTGTGGATACAGGTAGGCTAAAGTTGAAGATTAAGTATGAAAGTTACTTGAAGTTAAGTGTGTTCTCTACCTGAATTTAAATCATGGCTCTATTACTCATGTATTAACTTTGGAACCTTGGAAATGTTAACTCACTTAGTCAAGCCTGTATTCTCATCTGGAAAATGCAGTACCTGCTTCACTGATATTCTGGAAAAACTAATTGAAGTAATATATATGAACCCCTTCCCTGGTGGTTCAGATGGTAAAGAATCTTCTGCAATGCAGGAGGTGAGGATTCGATCCCTAGGTCAGGAAGATCCCCTGGAGAAGGGAATGGCTACTCACTCCAGTATTCTTGCCTGAGGATTCAACTGACAGAGTCTAGCAGGCTACAGTCCACGGGGTCGCAAACAGCTGGACACAACTGAAGTGTTTAAGTATGTAATCTTTAACATGATTAGCTTTTGAAACATTCTAATGTAAAGAGAAACACAGAAGTGGGAGTTGTGGGAAATAAGGTTACAGTTTTAAATATAATCCTGGTTCTTCCTGCTACAAATATATATATATATATACACAAAATAGTGTGCAAACATCTCACAAGTATTACTCGAGATAGGAATAAAAATACCCATGGTGCACATATTCAGTAAACTGTTACAACTGATTTCCATTTTAAGACTTGAATAGAACAGACATTTTGATGTCCCGGGAAACATCGTTAAACATGATTCACCTGTATAACCATTTAAATCAAAGAACATAGTTCTTTGGAGAGTGCTTTTAGAAGCACAGGGCTTAGAACTCTATCTATACGCTACTAAACTGTCAAATGATTCATACTGTCATTGAACCATCACTTCTTAAAATAAGTATATGTTGTGGTTGCCTAGAAACCATTTTCCTGCACCTACCTTTGAACTCATATTTCTGATCCAGAATTCTATGTGAGGGTTAAATATCAATTATTTCCATGGGATGAGGGAATCTAAAATACCAATAAGGAGACCAAAGAACATTACCACAGAGCTGTTCCTCCGACCCAAGCAATACAGAAGACTCCCTAAGGTTAATTTTAAAAATTAAGCTAAAAAATCTATTTTGCTTTATTTAAAAGCCAGATTTTACTACATTTTATTTCCTGTCCCAGCCCACAGCATTCTGCCATTTGCAACAACAAAGATGAACCTGGAGGACCTCAAGCTAACTGAAATGAACCAGACACAGAAAGAAAGAAAAATACTACATGATCTCACTTATAGAGGGAATGGAAAAAAGTCGAATTCACAGAAGCAGAGAGAGAAGGAAGTACCGGTGATTATCAGGGGTGGAGAGGTAGGGAAATGGGAAGATGTTGGTCAATGGGTACAAAGTTACAGTTACGTAGGAAGAAGTTCTAAAATTTACTTACAGTGTAAAGTCTATCTGGAACACAGCAGTGAAGTGTAGAGAAAGGAAGGTGTCAAAACACAAAGATCAGTAAATTTACTTCCAAAAACCTTGGAAATTCTGCATGGACAATTGGTATCCATTGGTTTTAAAATTATAAACCAGGTCCATAAAAGGAAATCCGATTATAATTGTGCAGTCATCCCCCCCACTTATCTGAGATTTCACTTTCCAGTTTCAGTTACCCAGAGTCAACTGTGGTCAAAAATATGAAATGGGAAATTCCACAAATAATTCATAAGTTTTAAATCACACATTCTGTATGTGACATCTCTTTCCCGTCCACTCTGTCCTGCACGGACAGGAATCAGTCCTTTGTGCAGTATATTTTACCCACTAGTCACTTTAGCAGCTCTCATGGTTATTAGAGCAATTGTGGTGGTGTTATTGCCACAGTGCTTGTGTTCAAGTCACCCTGACTTTTCTAACAAGCACCCCAAAGCACAAGAGTCGTGATGCTGGGGATTCGGATATGCCAAAGAGAAGCCATGAGAACGACCGTCAAGTGCGAAGGTGAAAGTCCTCAATATCGAAGGAAAAAAAATTGCATGCTGAAGTTGCTAAGATCTATGGTAAGAAAAAAATCTTCCATCTGTGAAATTGTGAAGAAGGAAAAAGAAATCCATGCTTATTTTGCTGTCGCACCTCAAATTGCAAAAGTTACAGCCACTGTGCATGATAAGTGCTTAGTTAGGATGAAAAAGGCATGAAAGTGATACATAAGATATTTCAAGAGAGAGAAAACACATACTCACATGAATTTTATTACAGTGTAATTTTATAAGTGTTCTATTTTATTATTAGCTACTGTTCTTAATCTCTTACTGTGGCCTAATATATAAATTAAACTTTATCATAGATATGTATATAGAAGAAAAATATAGTATACATAGGATTGATAACTATCTGGAGTTTTAAGCATCCATTGGGGATCTTGAAAGTTATCCCCCCAAGGATAAAGGATACTGCAAATACTATGCTATTTGAACACACTTGTTAAAATAGTCTAGGGGAGAAATATTTTACTAAAAGTCTTAGGTCAGTGAAGAAGGACTTGTCATAAATATAAATCACTTTTAAATTATTAATTTTTATTCCTTCCACATTTCTCAATGTGCAATACTTATACAAATGGTTGTTCAGCCATGTGGTTAGTTGCTGTGATTTAAAACTCCAAAATACTAAATTGCCATTTTTTTTCAGGAGATAGACACAAGCATTTTAAATACAGAGTTGCTTTAACCTCTATAATTATTTAATTAGTAATTAGGTAATTACTAATGGATAATTATATAAAACTCAGATATTTTCTCAGGTCCATTTGTCCTCATATGTATTCTATGACTACTTCCTCTTCCCATTTGCAAAAATAGTCTAAGCAATCTAACATAACATCCATGCCCTCCTCAGATTGATCTTAGCCAACCTTTCTTTGTTTACAAAGTATAATTTTATTATATAAAATTCTAGGAAGTGTGAACTAATCTACAGTAACAGAAAGTAGATCAATGATTGTCTGGTGATTAAATGGGAGGAGAGAAACAGAATGAAGAGATTATAAAAACTCATGAGGAAAATTTGGGGATCCAGCCAACCTTTCTTGCCTCATCACTTTCCCCTCCCTCTTGCCCTCTTTCTACTTTTTGCTTCAGCAACACCCCACACTGAGATTTCTGACTCACCTCCATTCCCACGGACTCCCAGGCCCGCATCTCCTGTGCCCCGTCTCTGCCTGTAGACATGTCATCACCCTAAAGCCTGAGTTCTTAATCTTATCAGTCCAGGGTGTCTTCTCACATGCCTGTAACCCTATACACACAAAAAGTTATTCTTCTTTTTAGGGGTTCTTGGTGTTCTCTTTTTACCACACTGGACCTACTTCTTCCTTACAGGGGGCTTCCCAGATAGCTCGGGGCAAAGAATCCACCTGCCAATCCAGGAGACAGGGATTCAACCACTACGTCAGTAAGAGCCCCTGGAGAAGGAAATGGCAACCCACACCAGTATTCTTGCCTGGGAAATCCCAAGGACAGAGGAGCTTGGTGGGTTAATCCCCAGGGTAGCAAAAGAGTCAGACACAACTTAGTTAGTGGCTAAACAACCACCACCTCCTTATAGTATTTTATGAGGATCTCCCAAAAATGCTATCGAATTAATTACTATTATTTGCCAAACTGGCGATCTAAACAGAACTTTGTACTAAACTTCAAAGAGTACAAACAAAACCAAATAAGAAGAAGAAGAAGAAAAGAAGAAAATTAAATTTTTCTTGCTTGGACTGAAATATTTATCTTTCTGGATAGGCCAGAAAAAAATGAAATATATTTTATTTCCATTCTAAATTTAAAAACAGATGTTGCTAAGGATACAAAAATGAAGGAACCCATAATTGCTGAAAAGATCTTGAGTGTTACACCCATAGTATCTTGAAAATCTAACAACTGAATTATATAGAGGGCTCATACTTCTCCTAGCTTGGTAACAGGGATCTGCACCCAGATTAAGATATACCAGCATCCCTAAAGTCTTACTTGTGTTCCTGAATTCTTGCTATGAATATTCCCAAAGTAACCACTATTTTGATTTTCCATCATCCTAGGCTGATTTTGTCTGTTTACATACTTAATAAAATGGAAGTTTACAGAACACATTTTTTTGTGTTTGATTTCTTTTCCTAAATATAAACACATGATTTCAACCATGCTATTGTACATTGTAGCCATTGTGTTCACTGTAGAATAATACTCCATGTATAAATCTACCACAGTTTATTTTCCTTTCTTTTGATGATGGACATGTGAATTGTTCTCGAGTGTAAATGGGCTGTGGTAAATATTCCTAAACCTGTCTCTTGGTGCATATACTTACATATGTATGCAGGTTAGATACTCAGGAGTAGAAACGATGGGTTGTGGGCTATGTCCCCCATGCATTTAGCTTCAGTAGACAATGTTGGTTCTCCAAAGGAGTTGTACAATTCACACACTCAATGTCAGCGTGTAAGAGCTCCCACTGCCTCATACCCTGGCAAGCATTTGCAGTTAGCTGTCCTTTTTTGCACTTCTAGGAGAGTATTTGGAAGTGGTATCAGTCGTCTTCTTCAAGACAATCTCAGGAGAGGCCATTTGGGTTCTGAACCAGGAGATAGACGACTGATCCTATGGGTAAAGGAAGCTCAGTAAAATTCAAAAGATCAAAGTTTTTAGCTTGATGAGAATATACCCCCAGATAGTCATCTTCCCAATTTACAAGGTCCTACTACTTCATAATAGATGCCCAGACTTAAAAAAATAAAAAGACCTTCCAATGTTGGGAATTAATTTACATCATAATCCAGCCACTCACAGGCTTAGTCTTCCAGTTTATTTTTCCGAAACTTCAATCCTGTGACCAACAGAGACAGAGCTTCTTTCTAGTTTATTACCCAAACTTTAAGGCAAGAACTTAAAGCCGTGGGCTCAAAATGTTCTTTCTTCACATTTTTCAGCAACTTAGGAACAAGCAAATGAGCCCGCAGTCCCAATACTCCATTTCCATAAAATACTCTATGGAATTAAGTATTTGGTCACCTAAAGCTTTCAGTTCAATTCAGTTCAGTCGCTCAGTCATGTCCAACTCTTTGCAACCCCATGGACTGCAGCATGCCAGGCTTCCCTGTCCATCACCAACTCCCAGAGTTGACTCAAACTCATGTCCATTGAGTCGGTGATGCCATCCAACCACCTCATCCTCTGTCATCTCCTTCTCCTCCTGCCTTCAATCTTGCCCAGCAACAGGATCTTTTCAAATGAGTCAGTTCTTCACATCAGGTGACCAAAGTACTGCAGTTTCAGCTTCATCATCAGTCCTTCCAATGAATATTCAGGACTGATTTCATTTAAGATGGACTGGTTGGATCTCCTTGCAGTCCAAGGGACTCTCAAGAGTCTTCTCCAACACCACAGTTCAAAAGCATCAATTCTTCAGGGCTCAACTTTCTTTATAGTCCAACTCTCATATCCATACATGACTACTGAAAAAACCACAGCTTTGACTAGACGGATCTTTGCTGTCAAAGTAATGTCTCTGCTTTTTAATATGCTGTCTAGGTTGGTAATAGCTTTTCTTCCAAGGAGCAAGCGTCTTTTAATTTCATGACTGCAGTCACATCAACAGTGATTTTGGAGCTCAAGAAAATAAAGTCTGTCACTGTTTCCATTGTTTCCCCATCTATTTGCCATGAAGTTATGGGACTGGATGCCATGATTTTTGTTTTTTGAATGTTGAGTTTTAAAGCCAACTTTTTCACTCTCCTCTTTCACCTTTATCAAGAGGCTATTTATCACTTTCTGCCATTAGGGTGGTATCATCTGCATATCCGTGACTGTTGGTATTTCTCCCAGAAATCTTGATTTCAGCTTGTGCTTCATCCAGTCCAGCATTTTGCATAATGCACTCTGCATATAAGTTAAATAAGCAGAGTGACAATACACAGCCTTGACATACCCCTTTCCCAATTTTGAACCAGTCCATTGTGCCATGCCTGGTTCTAGCTGTTGCTTCTTATCCTGCACACAAGATTTCTCAGGAGACATGTAAGGTGTTCTGATATTACCATCTCTTTAAGAATTTTCCAGTTTGTTGTGATCCACACAGTAAAAGGCTTCAGTGTAGTCAATGAAGCAAAAGTAGATGTTTGTATGCAATTCCCTTGCTTTTTCTATGACCCAGTGGATGTTGGCAATTTATTTCTGGTTTCTCTGCCTTTTATAAATCCAGCCTGCATATAGAGACGATCTCAGTTCACGTACTGTTGAAGACTAACTTGAAGGATTTTGAGCATTAACTTTCTAGCATGTGAAATAAATGCAATTGTATGGTAGTTTGAACATTCTTTGTCATTGTCTTCCCTTGGGATTGGAATGAAAACTGATCTTTTCGAGTTCTGTGGCCATTGCTGAGTTTTTCAAACTTACTGACATATTGAATGCAGCACTTTAACAGCATCATCTTTTAGGATTTGAAGTAGCTCAGCTGGAATTCCATCACCTCCACTAGCTTTATTGGCAGTAATGCTTCCTAAGGTCCACTTGACTTCACACTCCAGAGTATCTGACTTTAGGTGAGTGACCACCACTATCATGATTATCCAGGTCATGAAGGCCTTTTTTGTACAGTTCTTCTGTGTAATCTTGCCATCTCCTCTTAATATCTTCTGCTTCTGTTAGATCTTTGCCATTTCTTTCCTTTATTGTGCCCATCTTTGTGTGAAATGTTCCCTCTGTAACTCCAATTTTCTTGAAGAGATCTCTAGACTTACCCATTCTATTGTTTTCCTCTATGTCTTTGCACTGTTCATTTAAAAAGACTTTGTTATCTCTCCTTGCTATTCTGTGGAATTCTGCATTCAGATGGGTACATCTTTCCCTTTATGCTTTGCCTTTCACGTCTCTTCTTTTCTCAGCTATTTGTAAGGCCTCCTCAGACAACCACTTTGCCTTCTTGCAGTTCTTTTTCTTTGAGATGGTTTTGGTCACAACTTCCTATACAATGTTATGAACCTCAGTCCATTATTCTTCAGGCACTCTATCATATCTAATCCCTTGAACTGAAGGGCTACTTTAAAACAGGACTTACGCCAACATGCACCTCCCAGGGCTGCTGCTGCCAGCACCCCTGTCCCAGCTGCAGGCCACTTCCAACCTATGGCTCCACAGGAGACCCTCAGACACTCACAGGCAGGTCTGGTTCAGTCTCTTGTGGGGTCACTGCTCCTTTCCTCTGGGTCCTGGTGCACACAAGATTTTGTTTGTGCTCTCCAAGAGTCTCTTTCCCCCAGCCCTGCTACACCATGACATGAATTATTTTATTTATCTTTATAAGAATCTTATGAAAGAGGTATGATTATCCTTATTTTACCAACAACGAAACTCAAGTTTAAAGAAGCAAAATAATTTTCTCGAGAACTCATGATGAATATTAGGCAGATCTTGGATTTAAACCCAAATCTATCTAACGAACGCTAAACCCTAATTGTTTTCAGAATTAGCTAGGAGCTTCCCTAGAGGATCAGTGGTAAAAAAAAAAAAAAAAATTATATACCTGCCAATGCAGGATACATGGTTTTGATGTTTGATCCAGGAAGATCCCACGTGCCTTGGAGAAACTAATCCTGTGTGCCACAACTACTGAGCCTGTACTCTAGAGCCACAGCTACTGAGCGCGTATGCCACAACTACTGAAGCCCACTTGCCCGAGAGCATGTGCTCTGCAACCGGAAAAGCCCACTGCAATGAGAAGCCTGCGCACTCCAACTAGAGAGCAGCCCCCACTCACCTCAACTGGAGTAAAGCCCGTGCAGCGACAAAGACCTAGCACAGGCACAAATAAATAAATAAAAATAAAAATATTTTTATAAAAGATTTAGCTTGATTGGATCTTAAATAAAACAACTTCACCTAAAATTTGTATCTCACAACCTCACCCAACAATTGTACAAGAGAGGAAACTAAGAGGAGGGAGAGTTCGTTAGAATCGTAACACAACTGTCATTAAAGCTTAGCACCCTCTTCTACAGGGAACTCCATCATCTACATACTTGGGTAATTTTCAGCTGCAAACTATTCAGTATGCACATTTAAATAAGTAGTGCTATGTTTTTGAAAACCTAATCGGGGATCTGAAGTTTTAGATTTTACTTTAACATCTTATTTATAAGCCCATTTTCTTCAGTATTTATCCTCCCAGGATCTAATATTTTCCACAAACAAATATGATGTACGTGTATACACCCTGTTATGTGACAGAAGAGGAGCTATTTCTTTTGCAACAGTTGAAGGCATAGCAGATGCCCCATGATGTTTTTGAGTTGGGGACAATCCTCTGGGAATAAATGTTCCTTTCGTACTACATTTTTGCAATACATTTAATTCATTTAAGTACTATAGAAGTTCAAGGCACAGAATTACAGAGTTCAAGGCACTGCAGGCAGTTCCTCCTGGGAACATGTGGCCATTCCTTTTTTTGCACCTGATCCATTTTGAGCTCTTATAAGCCTGCACTGAGTGCTTACTCTAGAAAACCTTTATCAAGAGCTTGTAGAACCTGAACTCAGACTCTTGCGGTGGAAGCACCAAAATCTACTCATCAGAAAGTCCCCACAAGACAGGGAAACCCATCCTCTCTCCCCAAGCAGGCAGTGTATGAACAGTTCTACAAACCCTTAATGCGTGTCTTTATGGAGCAGTAGATGGTCCTCCTATTTGAACTGCTGGACTCCATCTCAGCTCTGGCATCATGGAGAAAAGGCATAAGGGAGCAAAAGTCATGAAGACATGGAAGCTTGTCTTTATCCCACTGTCAGGAGGGGGAAATTTCCCTCTCCTCCCCGTCAAGTTCTTCTGGCTGGACTAATAATAAAATTGGCACAAGATAGATTAACAGGAGAAAAAGAAATACATTTGTGTGCATGGAGGACTTACAGAAGCAGGACCTAATAAGTGTCCAAAGCAATTATCAGAGGCTTCCCTGGTGGCTCAGAGGTAAAGAATCAGCATGCCAATGTGGGAGACAACCTATTCGATCCCCGATCCAGGAACATCCCCTGGAGATGGAAATGGCCACTCACTCCAGTATTCTTGCCTGGAAAAAACCCAAGAACAAAGGAGCCTGGCAGGCTGCAGATAATGGGGTCGCAAAGAGTTGGACACGACTAAGCAACTGGACAAAAAGTGTCCAAAGCAGGCAGATTTTATATTTTCCAGGCAAACAAACAATAAATTTGTGAATAACTGAAAAGACAAAGAAACTTAGACTTTGGATGCTTAATTAGTGAAGAATCTAAACAGTTTGGGCTAGGGGCAGTAAATTAGAGAAGTAACAAGGTTTATTTAAACAGGCTTTTCAGGCCCAACTTCCTAGCTCTCACAAAAAGGGTGTCCTTCTACTCCAGGTGAAGAGTGAACCTATCACATGAGAGATTTATTTCCTGCTTTCAGGGAGAGAAAGAGGAGGGTCAAAGTGTCCCTCTTTCTTTTATCAGCTGTTTCTAAAGTAACTTTAATTGAAAATAATCAATATGTCCTTGAGACAGATTCTGGGGTGGCCTGCCCTGAGCCCAACTCAATTCTCTCTTTATGTGCGTGGGTCAGTGCAGTAGAATTTCCATCACTACTCAACTATCTTAATGGTTCAGCTCTGTCCACTCAGTTGTGTCCGACTCCTTGTGACCCTTTGGATTGTAGCTCACCGGGTTCCTCTTTTCATGGGATTTTGCAGGCAAGAAATGACCAGAGTGGGTTGTCATTTTCTCCTCCAGGGGGATCTCCCCACTAGAGATAAAACCTGTGTCTCCTGCATCTCCTACGTTGGCAGACAGATTCTTTAACAGCTGAGCCATCAGGGAAGTCCATCTTATGGGCACATACTCTAAAAAGTTAAGAAGGATCACATAAGCTAAATGTGAACAAAAGCATGTATAAGCTGGTGTACTATTATTCACATTCTCTTTCTCTGTGGCAGTCGTTGCAGAAGTTTGTATTTAGATGACTTCAGTTCAGTTGCTCGGTCGTGTCTTGCTCTTTGTGACCCCATGGACTGCAGCATGCCAGGCTTCCCTGTCCATCACCAACACCCAGAGCTTACTCAAACTCATGTCCATAGAGTCAGCGATGCCATCCAACCATCTCATCTTCTATCATACCCTTCTCCTCCTGCCTTCAATCTTGCCCAGCATCAGGGTTTTTTCCAATGAGTCAGTTCTTCCATAAGGTGGCCAAATTATTGGAGTTTCAGCTTCAGCATCAGTCCTTTCAATGAATATTCAGGACTGATTTCCTTTAGGATGGACTGGTTGAATCTTCTTGCAGTCCAAGGGACTTTCAAGGATCTTCTCCAACACCACAGTTCAAAAACATCAATTCTTCAGCACTCAGCTTTCTTTATAGTTCAGCTCTCACATCCATACATGACTACTAGAAAAACCATAGCTTTGAAGATGGACCTTTGTTGGCAAAGTAATGTCTCTGCTTTTTAATATGCTGTCTAGGTTGGTCATAACTTTCCTTCCAAGGAGTGTCTTTTAATCTCATGGTTGCAGTCACCATCTGCAGTATTTTGGAGCCCAAAAAAATAAAGTCTGACACTGTTTCCATTGTTTCCCCATCTACTTGCCATGAAGTGATGGGACTGGATGCCATGATGTTACCTTTTCTGAATGGTGAGTTAAATTTATTTCAACTTTCTCATTCCCCTCTTTCACTTTCATCATGAGACTCTTTAGTTCTTCTTTGCTTTCTGCCATAAGGGTGGTGTCATATGCATATCTGAGGTTATTGATATTTCTCCCACCAATCTTGATTCCAGCTTGTGCTTCATCCAGCCCAGCATTTCTCATGATGTACTCTACATATAAGTTAAATAAGCAGGGTGACAATATACAGCCTTGATGTACTCCTTCTCCTATTTGGAACCAGTCCGTTGTTCCATGTCCAGTTCTAACTGTTGCTTCCTAACCTGCATACAGATTTCTCAGGAGGCAGGTCAGGTGGTCTGGTATTCCCATCTCTTGAAGAATTTTCCACAGTTTGTTGTGATTCAAACAGTCAGAGGCTTCAGTGTAGTCATTAAAGCAGAAGTAGATTTTTTTCTGGAACTTTCTTGCTTTTTCTATGATCTGACAGATGTTGGCAATTTGATCTCTGGTTTCTCTGCCTTTTCTAAATCTAGCTTGAACATCTGGAAGTTCATGGTTCACATACCACTGAAGCCTGCCTTGGAGAATTTTGAGCATTAGTTGCTAGCGTGTGAGATGAGTGCAATTGTGTGATCGTTTGAGCATTCTTTGGGATTGCCTTTCTTTGGGATTGGAATGAAAACTGACCTTTTCCCATCCTGTGGCCACAGGTGAGTTTTCCAAATTTGCTTACATATTGAGTGCAGCACTTTCACAGCATTATCTGGTTAGGATTTGAAATAGCTCAGCTGGAATCCCATCACCTCTGCTAGCTTTATTCGTAGTAATGCCTCCGAAAGCCCAGTTGACTTCATATTCCGGGATGTCTGGCTCTAGGTGAGTGAGCACACCATTGTGATTATCTGGTCATGAAGATATTTTTTGTTTAGTTCTTCTGTGTATTCTTGCCACCCCTTCTTAATATCTTCTGCTTCTGTTAGGTCCATACCATTTCTGTCCTTTACTGTGCTCATCTTTGCATGAAATGTTCCCTTGGTATCTCTAATTTTCTTGAAGATATTTCTAGTCATTCCCATTCTATTGTTTTCCTCTATTTCTTTGCATTGATCACTGAGGAAGGCTTTCTTATCTCTCCTTGCTATTCTTTGGAACTGTGCATTCAAATGGGTATATCTTTCCTTTTCTCCTTTGCCTTTAGCTTCTCTTCTTTTAGATGAAGACACCACAAAATCAAAGCATTCTGGGATATGGGCACCTCATGAAGGACAGAAACTCTGGAAGGTTTCCTAGATCTGTAGTTGACTTTGAGTGAATGGGAAATAAACTGTTACTCAGTATTTCATCAAGCCCCCGAGATACTGAGAGTTTTGTTTCTGTAGCATAACCTAACATATCCCGACTAATATACCCAGCAAATGCAAGGTATTACATCCATCAAGACTCTGCTAGTTCTAATGCATCTATCTAGTAGATCTTCCTTCTATAGTTAGCAGTTCATAACTGTGAAGTAAAAATACATAAACTCATTGTAAAACCTCATCATCCTCTTCTAGTAGATCTTTCTTAATACCATTTGTTTACCTGGGAAAGATCAGGTATGACCTAAAACTAAGGTCCAAGCTTCTTTATTTCTGAAGGTATACAACATTGTTTATTATGTATTTCTTTCTTACAGTTTTAGAAAGATTATCATAAACAAACATATATATATATATGTATATATGATAGGTATATATAAAAAGTTTTTTGGTTGATTTTTTCTTTTTTATTTCTTCTTTTAAACTCTTAATTTTCTCTCATGCTTTATACATTTAAAAATGAGTCACACCAAAAAAAAAAAAAATGAGTAACACCAGTCCCTCCCCTCACTGACACTATTATTGATAAACTATCCTTCAGTATTTCTCATTCCTTTTTCCAGACACATTTTAAAATCATTTAATTTAAAATAATATTTGGATTACAGTTGAAATGGTGCTAATTTTATAAGAAAATTGGGAATACTAAACATTTTAAATAATAGTTAACTGAAATATACAGGTGTGTGACTTGTCTCCATCATTTCAGCTTTTTTATTTATCCCAACAAAATTTCACAGTTTCCTTTACACATAACTAGTATAGCTCTTATTTGGTGAGGCACTAATTATTATAGGTAATTTAGGTCTATTATGAGAAGAAGACAATGGCAACCCACTCCAGTACTCTTGCCTGGAAACTCCCATGGAGGGAGGAGCCTGGTGGGCTGCCACCTATGGAGTCGCACTGAGTCAGACATGACTGAGGCGACTTAGCAGCAGCAGCAGCAGCAGCAGGTCTATTATGAATGGAACTTCCCATAAATTTCTAGTTAATTGTTACTAGTTTAATGAGATGATTTTATCTGTGATCAATCTATTTTGTTTTGGCTTCTTTGTTAAACCCTTAATATAAGAATGTTCCTAGCATCTGTACCAAAACAATGCAAAACTGGAAACAGCTCAAATGTACAACAAAAGAGGAATGGATAATTAAATGTAGTATATTTACACAATGGAAAAATTCATTTAAAATACAGAATTAGCTAGTGACCCATCAATCTCATGCTAAGTCAAAGATGCCAGACCAAAAAGAGCAGATCCTGTGTGATTCTATTCACATGAAGTCCAAGAACACAGAAAACTAATCTAGCATGATTGAAATCAAGATACTGGTTACTTGTAGAGAGACATCAACAGAGAAGGAACAAGAGGGAACTTCTGAGTTGATGAAAATATTTTGTATCTTGATTTGGATTGTGGTTACATATATATTATATATATGTGTATATACATACACATATATATTATATATGTGTGTATATACATACACAACACATATATATATGTGTGTTATATATTTTCTGTTCATTTGTATATGTCTGAATTACACCTCACTGAAACAAACACACATATTAAAGGCAAAATCTAACCTAATGAATATAAAATTCAAAAGAGGGTGACACTGGGAAAGAACATACAAGAAATTTCTCAGGTTGTGAAAGTGTTCTATATCTTGGCCTAGATGGTAGATATGTGAGCATAAATATAGGCAAAAATTAATCAAATTAGACAAGGAAAATTCTGAGAACTTTGTGTACATTTTATCTCAGTGAAAAAGAATCTGAAACTAACATCTTATTTTTTCACCTAATTTTCTGAATTATAATTTTTTTTAATTTTCTTAGTAAGCAATAATAATATTCTGCCTTATTTTCTCTAATGTAATTCATACTATTAACTGTAATTATCAGAATTTTTTAAATATAAAAAAAAATTTTAACTGTTTGCCTTTATAAAGCTCTTCATCTATGATATTATGACATTAAACAGTATCTTTCTCCAACAAAGGAGTTTGTAACCAACTTAAAAGGTAAATGAACAAGAAAGGTAGCATATAGGTACCATATAATGTCACTGAAATAGAGCTTAGAAGTCAGTATGAAATGACAATCTCCCAAAAAAAAAAAAAAAAAGAAAGAAAGAAATGACAATCTCCCAAACAGAATATTGGGAAATGCCTTGAAAGTGTAATTTATAAAAGTACATATATCCAATGACAGATGTTTAATCTCACTCATAAACAAAGAAACAAATTTAAATAAGATATTAGTTTTAATTATTAAATTGATTATAGCTAAATATAATAGTCCAAGTTCTGGAATTACACTGAGTCACCCCTCTCTGTGATTCAGTTTCCTTGTACTTACTATGGAAATAACTCTGATAACACATGGTGTTTATACAAGGATCAACTTTATAAAGCTCTTAGTGACTTGCCTGGCATATAATCAGTACTCAATAAATGTCAACTATTGTTACCATTTATGGCTCTTAACGTTCTTGGCAAAGATGAAAAGATTGGTATTACTCTGTGATGACAAAGAAAGGAAAATACTAATAGAATCCACTTGCAATGTAGGAGACCTGGGTTCAGTCCCTGGGTTGGGAAGATCCCCTGGAGAAGGGAATGGCTACCCATTCTAGTATTCTGGCCTGGAGAATTCCATGAACTCTATAGTCCATAGGGTTACAAAGAGTTGGACACAACTGAGCGACTTTCACTTTTCAGAGTTTTAATTGGTGTCTGTTTTGCTATTTATCACAAGCATTTCACCAGCATGTGGAAACCTCTTTGAGCCACCTGTATCACCATGGAACCGGGAGGTTATTCAGCTATAAGCATCCACACTTGTCTTTCCTGTTTCTCCCTCCTACTCTTTCTTTCACTTCTCTTCTCTGTGAAGTCAAAGGCATTTATCATCTTTCATTATCTCCCTTCTTCCTCTGGACTTCTAAAATCGCCCTGCTCTTGTTTTATACCAATGCCTTTGCTAATGTGACTTCATTGGGGTTTTCTTTTTCTCTCTTCTGTCTTCTCTAGATCAGTGGTCTTTGTCCTCTGCCAACTTTATAATTCCACCAGCTTTCATTTTCAAGTCTCTTAAAGCCCTGGGGGAGAGAGCCATTTGAACCTCTTCCTTTTATAATGTTTTGTTTCCCTCCACCACAGAGCAGTTTATTGTGGTGGCAAATTTGTCCTTTCTGCCAAAGTTTGTCCATCTGCAGAGGTGACTACAGCCTTTGACCAGATGCTAGGATGTTAAGAGAACTTAAAGGTTCTATTAAATGGCCAGCCTGGTGAGTTTCAAACGTGAACAGTGCCAGGATCCTCTGAGGTTTCTCTGACAGAATCTTGCAGGCATTTTATTACAAAGAAAGCCCTGTCTTTCTCTGGATCTCATTTTGGTTGAGATTTGTGTGAAGGGTGTGCCAGTCCCAGGATGCCTTGACAATGGAAGGTGGGAAACTCATTTTCTTTGTGTAATGAAACAAAAGTCAGAATTACAAGGTGAGAACTGACATTCGGCCAACGTCACACATGATCAGTCTAGAATGGCAAGTACTATCCTTGGATCCTGGAAGCCAGGGAGAAGGCAACTTTCTCTGCACTGTTTAGCTTTCAAGTCCTTAAACATATGTGAAATCAAGCCATTTACCTTACTAAGCTCCCCCTGTTAGTCAGAAAAAGGAAAATATTTTCACTAGAAAGGAAACCCTAATGGTCATTTGTTGGGTGCCTATTATTGTAGTCCTGGCACATGGACCTTCTGTTGAAACAGTGATCAAATAGGTGAGTATAATGTCTCCATTTCACAGATGAGAAGCATGAAACTTACCAATGTGAAGTAATTTGACTTAAGACCAGGGCTGCAATTAAAATGCAGAGTAAGTTTTCACTATATTTGCAGCACATTTTTTTTTCCCATTCTCAGCCTGATCCCTCTACCATTCATGGGTACAGAACAATTTATCAGTGGACCACCTCTTCTGGGAACACAACACTTGGCACATTACACAGTTGTCTGAGAAATTCTCTTTGTTTGTGGTCCCTGATTGAGATAAGCTCTCCAAGACAAGATTTAACTCACGTTAGGGCCAGGCACCCAGCTCTTCCAATCCTCGAGGAAGACGTTCCCTTTACTCTGGGACCATTCTTGCCGAACCTGGAGAAACTCTTCTGTGTCTCAGGACAGTGACTAGACCACTTGGACCACACCTCTGTCTGTGTCACATGACCTGCTAAGGAGCATCACTCCCCACTCTGCTACTAGCTTGGCCACAGGGCAATCTTGGACCAGAGAAAATGAGCAGAAGTGACGGCACACCACGTGACACCAGGAAATATTACACTTCTGAAGTGCTTGCTCTTCCCCTCTCACAAGCACAGCATTCACACAGAGGCAGCTTCCAACACATAACATCAGTGGGGAATTCATGTTACATGGTATGAGTCACAGAGATTGAAGGTTGCTTTTGTCACTGCAGCAAAGCTAAATACTGCGTGTACATCATGTAAGCTACACTGGCCTTCTCACTGGCCTTCAAGCAGACTGACCCAATTACTGTTTGTGTTGCCAGAGAAACTCTCCCCTTCAATCTACTCATGGTTTCTAATTTTTATTATTTAGAGGTTTCGGAATCTATGCCCTTCACCTAGATAATTCACTGGCTACCAAAATTACAAGATTTGTCTCCTCTTTCTCTCTAGGCTCTCATATTATTTTCTAGTGATATTTGACACTCCCTGGTATTTTGTTGGGCTTATCAGGTGGCTCAGTGGTAAATAAACTGCCTGCAATGCAGAAGACTCAGGAACCCCGGGTTCTATCCCTGGGTCAGGAAGATCTCCTGGAGAAGGGCATGGCAACCCACTCCAGGATTCTTGCCCATAAAATCCCATGGATAGAGGAGCATGGCAGGCTAAGAGTTGGACATGGGGTAGCAAAGAGTTGGACATGACAGAAGTGACTGAGCATGCATGCTCAAAATTTCATTATGTATGCCATGCTTTATGCATACAAATTTTGTTAGGTATGCATATTTCCAGCATCCCTTGGGTCACAGAAAAAGCAAGAGAATTCCAGAGAAACACCTACTTATGCTTCATTGACTAGCTAAAACTTTTCACTGTGTGGATCACAACAAACTGTGGAAAATTCTTTAAGAGATGGGAATACCAGACCAACTTACCTACCTCCTGAGAAATCTGTATGCAGCTCAAGAAGCAACAGTTAAAACTGGATATAGAACATTGGACTGGTTCAAAATTGGGAAAGGAATACATCAAGGCTGTATATCATCACCTTGTTTATTTAACTTCTATGCAGAGTACATCATCCAAAATGCCAGACTAGATGAAGCACAAGCTGGAATCAAGATTGCCGGGAGAAGTATCAATAACCTCAGATATGCAGATGACACCACCCTTATGGCAGAAAGCAAAGAAGAACTAAAGAGCTTCTTGATGAAAGTGAAAGTTGACTTAAAGCTCAACATTCAAAAAACTAAGATCATGGCATCTCGTCCCATCACTTCATGGCAAATAGATGGGGAAACAATGGAAACAGTGACAGAATTTATTTTCTTGGGCTCCAAAATCACTGCAGATGGTGACTGCAGCAATGAAATTAAAAGACGCTTGCTCCTTGGAAGGAAAGTTATTAAAAAGCAGAGACATATTAAAAGCAGAGACATAAAAAAAAAAAAAGACAAAAATAAATAAATAAATAAAAAGCAGAGACATATCTTTGACAACAAAGGTCTATCTAGTCAAAATTATGGTTTTTCCAGTAGTCATGTACAGATGTGAGAACTGGACTATAAAGAAAGCTGAGTGCCTAAGCATTGATACTTTTGAACCATGGTGTTGGAGAAGACTCTTGAGAGTCCCTTGGACTGCAAGGAGATCCAACCAGTCCATCCTAAAGGAGATCAGTCCTGAGTGTTCATTGGAAGGACTGATGCTGAAGCTGAGGCTCCAATATTTGGCCACCTGATGTGAAGAGCTGACTCATTGGAAAAGACCCTGATGCTGGGAAAGAGTGAGGGCAGGAGGAGAAGGGGATGACAGGATGAGATGGTTGGATGGCATCACCAGCTCAATAGACATGAGTTTGAGCAGGCTCTGGGAGTTGGTGATGGACAGGGAGGCCTCGCATGCTGCAGTCCATAGGGTCACAAATAGTTGGACACAACTGGGCAACTGAACTGAACTAATGCATTTGCTAACTTCTTGTCTGTCTCATTCTTCAGACTATAGCTTCATGAGAACAAGTGTAGAGATTAATAGCACAGACTCATTAGCTCAAATTCCCAGATTATAATTCTGGCACCAACAGTAGTTAGCTGTCTTGACACTGGGTAAACTGCTCAATTTACAGGATTCTGCCCCCCGCCACCGGCTTTATTTGTAAAGTTGGGAGAAGAATGTAACATATAATTCACAATGCTGTCATTAGGATCAAATGTGTCAAAATATGCAATGCACTTAGTCCAGCGCTTAGCAAATAGTAAGTACTCCATGAAGTCTGGTTTTATCAGGGGTATTGTACACCACTGCCTTCCAGATCTGAGAACACCTCCTGAACTAACCACCACTAACCATCACTTCTGATAGAAAACTAACTTTATAGTTGAGCACTGATGATCTTTATGGAGATCTAAGTACAATGTAAGGCAATATTTAGCTTAATTCCTGGCAGTCAGTAATGATTACAATAATAATACTGTAATCAACAACAATAACATTAACAATTACAGCAAATAGCCATACTATCCTTTAGTTAGCATCTAACAGCTATTTGTTACCTACATTATTGCATAGTTTTATAAGGCAGCTATCATTATTTTAGGCAAGGGCACAAACCTGGGGAGACATAACCTGGAATTATCCAAGATTCCATAACTTATTGAAGCTGGGTTTTGATTCATGTTTCATTGACTGCATATCCACTCCAGTATTCTGGCCAGGAGAATTCCTATATAGTCCATGAGGTCTCAGAGTTAGACACAGCTGAGCGACTTTCACTTTCACTTTCATTGACTGCTTTATGCTGCAGAGGGTTTATTAAATAACTGCTTCTTTTGGGTCTTCTACTAGTCCTAATTCCTAGGATGATGGAAATTGTTGATCTGCTGTCCCCTTGAATAGGTGTGGCCATTCATCCCTTCTGTTTCAGCCCCAGATTTAATACTGATTGAGTTTTAACTTTGTGGAAGTTGTTATGTTGGGCTGAGAATTTGGAGAGAAAGAACAGAGAAATCAGATATATCCCTGGCACTTAAGGAGTAAAACAATAGACACAACTGCTGTTCCGAAAAGGAAAGTAGCTGAAATGTGTTCTTTCCAGTATGTTCCCTTCTAATAATTACAACCATCTGTGCTTCCCAGATAAATGGAGGCACAGAGAATTAAGGAGTTTCACAGAGCTAAGGAAGCCAATGGGCTAGGTTTCATATATTAGATGGTGACAGTGTTTCCTACTGTCTCTCTGCTACATGAATGATAAACACCCTTTGTTTGTTTCTTTGTTTTTAATTTTAATTGGTGAAGGCAGGCCTGAAGACAAAGTTCCAGGGATATGTACAGTAAGTATCACATGACAAATGCATCTATAGCATGACTATTTCCCAAGAGGTGTAGATTGCTGCATAGAACATATTTCCAGCAATTACAGATCAGCTGATGCCCTTGTTCTTTCAATGGCAGAGTTCTAGCAGCCTCAAATTTGGAATTTTCTATTCTATATTCCATTGGGCAGCCAGGTGTAGCCTGGAAACTCTCCCTAATTGCTCTGTTCCAGTCCTTTCTAGGGGCACAGATTACACAATCCAAGTGCAAGTGTCTACAGCCCCTCACTCAACACCAGCTTTTTCAGTGCTTCCTCCTGCTGTTCCCAACATGCGGTTTGTCAGGAACACAGCATGACTCAGGACCATAAATCACAGCTAACTTGGTAGAATGAACTCTCCTCCAAAGGTGGATACACTGCAGGCTCCCTTCTGCTGTGCAGAGAGGCCACCTGAGAGTCATGATGCTTCAGCTTTATAAATCAGCACCAGGCATATGACAGCATCCTGACAGCAGGACAATTATTGTCCTGGAAATAAGAAATGCAAATTTCTCTTCCCTCATTGCAAAGGCAAGCAGCAGAGTTACTCTGTGATGTTGATCAATGACTTTAATCTATGCCCGCCCCTAGTTTATAAAATCCATGTACCACCAGTCACCCTTTTTCCTCATGGCTCAGGACTCAGGCAGTATTTGATTTTCCCCGGAGTCATGTGAGTCATTTGGGCCACCTTGAAAAGGTGGCTGTTAAAATGGTAAGTCTTGGAGAGAAATTTTAGTAGTAGCTATTTCATGTGGAAATCGAATCCTGGAGGGTTCAATAGTTAGGAGCTGTGTGACCTTGACAGGTTAGTTGGTCGCTCTCAGCCAACTCCTCATATAACAAATGCAGACAAAAATACCTGCAGCAGAGACTGGTTTTGAGGCCCAACTGGGAGAATTTATCTTGTGTTTGCTAGACTGTATTTAGTATTACTGAGCCAGAGAGCTAGGCAAAGTTTAGGTAAAAAGAGATGAAGTGAATCTATCCTAATGAATCAATAACAGTACAGGAAAAATAGGAATGAATGCTACCAATAGATTATTTGACTATTTTTCACACAGCAATTGACAAAATCTGGCTGATTTTTTTTTTTTAATGGTTGGTAATCACTAGAGGAAATGGAGCCTGGTATGGCCTAGATATCAGTTCTATTTCAGTAACTGTGCAGGATCCTCATCACATGCAAATTACCTCCATTATTGTGCAAATTTTCCTCAATTCCAAAATAGTCTCTGGAAGCCCACCTTTGGAAAGATTGTTTTATTTTAGTATCACATGTTCTATTATCATCATATCTGACTATAGGAAGGTATAGAAAGATACATTCTAATCTATAAATTATGTGAATTTTAGATGAGATTGATATAGGATTTCTGGGTGTTGGAGGAAGAAAAATAATTGAAGAAATCCATTCAGGATCCCACCCCTGTGGAACCCAGATGCATGTGACACTTAAGAGTAACTGGAGGACAGAGATCATAAGATGCCCAAATGTACCAGGAGGAGAGAAGGATTTAGGCCAATCTCTTTGAATGGGAACAAAGCTGTAATTGCTGGATCACTACTTCATCTTCCCTGATAATGTCACTGTTGTTTGTTAGGAATATGGAATATTGTGATGCTAGAGGAATCTCTTTTCTGCCCTTCCAGAAATGCCCCATTCTCTCTATCCACGGACATCATGAAGTTAATGTAATTTCTGAGAACCAGAATGGTTTATCTTCCTGACATTGGCCCAGGAAGCAGGCATAACAACAAAGGAAAATCTTGCAGTACTTAAATTTCAGTTGCATCTTATTGTAAGGAAGCTCACACAGTTATGTAAGGATTCAGTAGCCACTGAGACCAGATATATTAATATTCTGTCCCTACTTGAAGACTGATGAGCCAATTGATCACAGAGAAAACTGTACATGCAGAGAGGTCTGATCAAAGTTTTGAAAGAGCCCTGTAAATAGAAGGGTCATCTATGAACTGACTTCTTCCACAGTCAACTGACTGACCTTGACCATTAGAGCAATAAATTGTGTGTATACTTGGGAAAGGAATGGAATAATAAGGAGGAATTTGCCTTGAATCTTTGAACTAAGTAAGAAAGCAATGTGACTGTTACATGAAAGTGAAAGCAGAAAGTTAAATTCTCTCAGTCATGTCCTACTCTTTGCGACCCCATGGACTGTAGCTTGCCAGGCTCCTCTGTCCATGGAATTCTCCAGGCCAGAATACTGAAGTGGGTAGACGTTCCCTTCTCCAGGGGATCTTTCCAACCCAGGGACTGAAACCAGGTCTCCCGCATTGCAGATGGATTGTTTCCCATCTGAGCCACCAGAGATACTGAATGTTTATTTCCCTCCAAAATTTGTATGTGAATTTCAATGTGATGATACTTGGAGATGAAACCTTTAGGAGGTAATTAAGGTTAGATGAGATCATAAGCACGGGTCCCTGATGGTGGAATTTGTGCTCTTGTATGAAGAAATATAAGAGAACTCACTTTCTCTTTTTCCCCATGCCTGCATAAAGAAGAGGTCATATGAGTACAGCAGGATGGAAGCTGCCTACAATCCAAGAGAAGGGGCCTTAGAAAGAAACCAATCTTGCCAGCAACTTGATCTTGGACTTCCCAGCTTCCAGAGTGTGAGAAGTAAATTTCAGTTGTGTAACTGCCCAATCTACAGTATTTTTTATAGTTGATTTATAAGATTGTGTTAGTTTCAGGTGTATAACAAAGTGATTTATATATATGTATACATATATATGTATTCCTTTTCAGATTATTTTCCCTTATAGGTTATTATGCTATTCCCTGTGCCATTATATTATTTATATGGCAGTCCAAGCTAAGACAATGATTATTTGCAGTAAGTCTAAAAACTTTATTCTATGGTATCACCCTTGAAAAATTAATTTTAACTTTTATTTGACAGTGGCATAGAGCAGGTTAACAGAAAAAGCAGTGAGCATTTAGAGAAATATTCACATACATTAAAAGACAAGAATGTCACCTCAAAGATTTAATCCAAGAAATAATCTTGGCAGAAAATTTGAAAGACATGATGTGGTGAGAGCTGAGAACAGCCTTGATTGCTATAACCATCAGCATGGTTGCTAAGGTCACAGCACCCCAGCTTACCAATCCTTCACTTCCAACTTCAGTGGTGTGGCCTGGAAATCTCAGTCATGCTGCTTGGTAGCAAGTTATATGAACAAGTGCAGAAGGAATCCTTGCAGAAAGGACTGGGAAAGCAGTGCCAGAAGTTGCTCAGAAACCCAAACTGGAAATTACAGCTATTTTCATTCATATATGCATCCAGACACTAGTGTCAATTGATTCTTCAACAAAAAATGTTCAAATTCTTTATTCTGTCTCTGTTTCCACTATCATCAATATCAGGCAGTGTCTTATCATGTTTCAATGTGAGATTATCTTAGAACTCCCTGCTTGTATGTCCAAACCTCTTATTCCTCCTCAAAGTAACCCTCTTGTGGTTTTCTTACAATACCAGCAATGTATTTGTTTCACAGATCTGATCATTTCACAAAAACAGTTGATAGCTTTCTACCACCTGAAGATGCTCTGGTCCCGAAGCTTCAGTTCTACCCACTTCCCTCTCTAACCCCTGGGCAAATTCCATCATTATATCACCCATCTTTCTCTCAACATCTTTGACATTCTCACCTGTGGGCAAGAGTGTAAATGAGCCTTTACTCAACCATACATCATCAAAATGGAATTATCTATTGTAGTTGGCAGAATAATGACTTCCCAAAGATGTTCTCATCCTATTTTCTGTAACCTGTGAATATGTTGTTACTTGGTGAGGGAGAATTAGTTTTAGAAGGAATTCAAGTTGCTAAACAATGGCCCTTAAGCTTACCCTGAATTATCCAATGGGCCCCATATAATCATAAAGGTCCTTTACACGCAGAAGGAGGAGGCAGAAGGTTTAGTGATATGATGTGAGAAACATTCAATTGGCCACTCTAACATTGAAGTTGGAAGTAGTCATAAGCCAAGGAACACAAGCAGCTTCTAGCAGCTGAAAAAAGCAGAAAAAAGAGGTCTCCCAGAAGTTCCAGAAAGACCTCAGCTCTGCTGACACCTTGGTTTTAGACAAATCCATTTTGGACCTCTTAGTTCCAGAGCTGTAATAAATCTATGTTGTAGTAAGCCAGGAATTATGAGGTATTTTGTTACAGAAGTACTGGAAAGTTAATACATTGTTCTCATTCATTATTTTGTCTGTATTGAGCGCTATTTAAATTCATCAACTAGCTAAGTGCTGTGGTGGAAACAGAAGAAATGGAAGATGCAGTCCTGTTGTTGTTCAGTTGCCAAGTCATGTCCCAACTCTTTGTGACCCCATGGACTGCAGCACACCAGGCTTCCTTGTTCCTCACCATCTTCTGAAGGTTGCCCAAGTTCATGCCCATTGAATCGGTGATGCCATCCACGCAGTAATGCAGTCCTGACCTGCAGGCATTTAAAATTCACTTTGGAGAGATATAAGAAGTAGTGTTTATCGAACACTTATCCTGGCAGACATGGCTCCATATTGTGCAGGTATTACCTCACTTTCTCCCTCCACAACACCATAATGCAGCTTCAGTGAGGTTAACAAAATGAATACTGGGAGAACTGGCATTTGAGCTCAAGCCCAAGTGACACCTAAATTCATTTAACCATCGCTCCTGAGTGATTTCTTTCTTTATCTCTTCTTTTTTTTTTTTGTAGTAAAAGAAGATAATTGCTTCAAGATTTCAGAGAGAGGAGATAATATTTGAATTGAAAGAATCAATAACAGCTTTTGGCAGTAGGAAGATTTTGAACTAGAACTAGGCTTAGAAAGATTATGATATATTTATCATGACATACACAGCAAGAGTGGAGAAGGCAATGGCACCCCACTCCAGTATTCTTGCCTGGAGAATCCCATGGACAGAGGAGCCTGGCGGGCTACAGTCCATGAGGTCACACAGAGTCAGACACGACTGAACAACTAACACACGCACACACAGCAAGAGTGACTATGAAATGCCTCTATGTATCTTAAGTATTTGTGTGGCTTCATAATCTTACTCATTTTAATCACTGAATAGTATTCTGCTGTATGACTGCCACAGTTTGTTTTTCATTTACCCATTCAAAGAAACTTGGTCGTTTTGTTTTCAGAGATATGAAGAAAAGTTCTTATAAACATTTCCATGAAAAATTTTTTATAAACTTAAATTTTCAAATGAGTTGGGTAAATACCTAGAAACACAAGTTTGGTTCATGCAGGTTAAAAAAGACTGGAAAACTATCTTCAAAAGAGACTGTACCATTTTGCAACCCCACCTGCAAAGGATGAGAGTCCCTGTTGCTCCACATTATTGCTAAAAAGGGGAATTGTCAGATTTTAGCCATTCGATAAGTCTATAATGATAACTTTTGTTTTTAAAATACATCTCCACTGGGTATAAAATTCAAGGTTTCAATTTTTTAGGTATTTTCTTGCAGCAGTTTAATGATGATATTTCTTTCATTTCCCTTGCCTAAGGAGACATATCCATAAAGATACAGCTAAGGCCCATGTCAAAGAGCATACTGTCTATGCTTTCTTCTAATTTTATGGTTTCAGATTTTAGATTCAAATCTTTAATCCATTTTGAGTTGATTTTTTATATATGGTATAAGATAGTGTCCCATTCTTATTTTTTCGCTTGTGACTATCCAATTTTCCCAACACTATTTATTTAAGACACTATCCTTTGTCCATTTAATGTTCTTTGCTCCTTTGTTGTGAATTAATTATTCATATATTTGGGTTTATTTCTGGACTCTCATATATCTTCCATTGATCTATGTTATCTGTTTTTCTACCAATGCCATGATGTTTTGATTACTATAACTCTGTAATGTTGTTTGCAGTCAGGGCCTGTGATACCTCCAGTTTTGCTCTTTTATCTCAGGATTCCTTTGGCTATTGGAGGTCTCCTGTGGTTCCATATAAATTGTAGAATTTTTTGTTCTATTTTATGTAACATTTTGTTGGGGTTTTGATAAGGATTGCATTGAATATGCAGATTGCTTTAGATTATATTAACACTTTAGCAATGTTAATTCTTCCAGTCCGTGAGCATGGAATATCTTTATATTTCTTTGTGTCTTTAATTTTATTCAACAACGTCTTATAGTTTTCAGGTCTCTTACCTCCTTGGTTAAATTTATTCCTAAGTATTTTTTTCTTTTTTTTTGTTATTACAAATGAGATTATTTTCTTAATTTCTTGTTCTTCTACTTAACTGATGACATCAAATTAAAAAGCTTCTGCACAGCAAAAGAAATTATCAACAAAATGAGAAGACAATCTACCTAGTGGCAGAAGATATTTGCAGATCACATATCTGATCATGGGTAAATCTGATAATCTAAAATATATAAAGAACTTATACAATTCACCAACAACAAACAAACAACCTGATTTTAAAATGGGCACAGGAGCTAAATGGACATTTTTCCAAAGACCTACAGGTGGCCATCAGGCACAAGAAAAGATGTTCAATATCACTAATTAGGAAAATGCAGATCAAAACCACAATGAGCTATCACCTCACACCTATTAGAATGGCGACTGTCAAAAAGGCAAGAAATAACAAGTGTTGGAGAAGAGGGAACCCTCATATACTGTTGATGGGAATGTAAATTGGCATAGCCACTAGGAAAAACAGGACAGCAATTTATCAAAACATTAAAAAAGAAGTATTCTATAACCCAGCTATTTTATATCTGGGTATTTATCTGAAGACTACAAAAACACTAATTCAAAAAGACATGTTCACTCCTATAGTCACTGCAACATCATTTAAATAGCCAATGTATGAAAATAACCTAAATGTGTACTGACAGATGAATGGATATATATAAAATATACTTAGCCATAAAAATATGAAATCTTGCCTCTTGCAACAAAATGGATGGACTTTCAGTCCAAATGGATGGACTTTCCATCCATGATAAGTGAAATAAGTCCGTACAGTTCAGTTCAGTTGCTTAGTCGTGTCAAACTATTTGCAACCCCATGGACTGCAGCACACCAGGCATCCCTGTCCATCAACAACTCCCAGAGCTTGCTCAAGCTCATATCCATCGAGTCAGTGATACCATTCAACCATCTCATCCTCTATCATCCCCTTCTCCTCCTGCCCTCAATCTTTCCCAGCATCAGGGTCTTTTCCAATGAGTCAGTTCTTCCATCAGGTGGCCAAAGTATTGGAGTTTCAGCTTCAACATCAGTCCTTCCAATGAATATTCAGGACTGATTTCCTTTAGGATTCACTGGTTGGATCTCCTTGCAGTCCAAGAGACTTTCAAGAGTCTTCTCCAACACCACAGTTCAAAAGCATCAATCCTTCGGTGCTCAGCTTTCTTTATAGTCCAACTATCACATCCATACACGACTACTGGAAAAACCATAGCTTTGACTAGATGGACCTTTGTCAGCACAGTAATGTCTCTGCTTTTTAATATGCTACTAAGTTGGTCATAACTTTTCTTCAAGGAGCAAGGGTGTTTTAATTTCATGGCTGCAGTCACCATCTGCAGTGATTTGGGAGCCCTAAAAAATTAAGTCTGTCACTGTTTCCATTTTTCTCCATTTATTTGCCATGAAGTGATGGGACCAGATTCCATGATCTTAGTTTTCTGAATGTTGAGTTTTAAGCCAACATTTTCACTTTCCTCTTTCACTTTCATCAAGAGGCTCTTTAGTTCTTCTTCACTTTCTGCCATAAGTGTGGTGTCATCTGCATATCTGAGGCTATTGACATTTCTCCTGGTAATCTTGATTCCAGCTTGTGCTTTATCCAGTCCAGCATTCCTCATGATGTACTCTGCATATAAGTTGAATAAGCAGGGTGACAATACACAGCCTTGACATACTCCTTTCCCTATTTGGAACCAGTCTGTTGTTCCATGTCCAGTTCTAACTGTTGCTTCCTGACCTGCATACAGATATTCTCAGGAGGCAGGTCAGGTGGTCTGGTATTCCCATCTCTTTCAGAATTTCCCACAGTTTATTGTGATTCACATAGTCAAAAGCTTTGGTGTAGTCAATAAAGCAGAAGCAGATGTTTTTCTGGAACTTTCTTGCTTTTTTGATGATCTGATGGGTGCTGGCAATTTGATCTCTGGTTCTTTTGCTTTTTCTAGACCCAGCCTAAACATCTGGAACTTCACGGTTCACATACTGTTGAAGCCTGGCTTGGAGAATTTTAAGCATTACTTTGCTAGCATGTGAGCTGAGTGCAACTGTGTGGTAGTTGGAACATTCTTTGACATTCCCTTTCTTTGGGACTGGAATGAAAATGACCTTTTCCAGTCCTTTGGCCACTGCTGAGTTTTCCAAATGTGCTGGCGTCTTGAGTGCAGCACTTTCACAGCATCTTCTTTCAGGATTTGAAATAGCTCAACTGGAATTCCATCACCTCCACTAGCTTTGTTCGTAGTGATGCTTTCTAAGGCCCACTTGACTTCACATTCCAGGGTGTCTGGTTCTAGGTGAGTGATCACACCATCACGGTTATCTGGGTCATGAAGATCTTTTTTGTTTAGCTCTTCTGTGTATTCTTGCCACCTCTTCTTAATATCTTCTGCTTTTGTTAGGTCCATATCATTTTTACCCTTTATTGTGCCCATCTTTGCTTGAAATTTTCCTTTGGTTTCTCTAATATTCTTGAAGAGATCTCTAGTCTTTACCATTCTATTGTTTTCTTTTGTCTCTTTGCGTTGATCACTAAGGAAGTCTTTCTTATCTCTCCTTGCTATTCTTTGGAACTGTGCATTCAAATTTGTATATCTCTCCTTTTCTCCTTTGCCTTTTGCATCTTTTCTTTTCTCAGCTACTTGTAAGGCCTCCCCAGACAACCATTTTGCCTTTTTGCATTTCTTTTTCCTGGCGATTGTCTTGATCACTGCCTCCTGTACAATGTCATGAACCTCTATCCATAGATCTTCAGGCACTCTGCCTATCAGATCTAATCCCTTGAATCTATCTGTCACTTCTACTAGATAATTGTAAGGGATTTGATTTAGGTCATACCTGAGTGGTCTAATGGTTTTCCCTACTTTATTCAATTTAAGTCTGAATTTGGCAATAAGGAGTTCATGATCTGAGATACAGCCTGCTCCCGGTCTTGCTGACAGTATAGAGCTTCTCCATCTTAGGCTGCAAAGAACATAATCAATCTGATTTTGATATTGACCATCTGGTGATGTCCATGTGTAGACCCTTCTCTTGTGTTGTTGGATGAGGATGTTTGCTATGACCAGTGCATTCTCTTGGCAAAACTCTGTTAGCCTCTGACCTGCTTCGTTTTGTACTCTAAGGCCAGATTTGCCTGTTACTCCAGGTATCTCTTGGCTTCCTACCTTTGCATTCCAGTCCCCTATAATGGAAAGGACATCCTTTCTGGGTTCTAGTTCTAGAAGGTCTTGTAGGTCCTCATAGAACCATTCAACTTCAGCTTCTTCAGCATTACTGGTCAGGGCATAGACTTGGATTACTGTGATATTGAATGGGTTGTCTTAGAAACGAACAGAGATAATTCTGTTGTTTTTGAGATTGCATCCATGTACTGCATTTTGGACTCTCTTGTTGACTATGATAAGCTACCCCCATTTATTCTAAGGGATTCTTGGCCACAGTAGTAGATCTAATGGTCATCTGAGTTAAATTCAACCATTCCAGTCCATTTTGTTCACTAATTTCTAAAATGTCGATGTTCACTCTTGCCATCTCCTGTTTGACCACTTTCAGTTTGCCTTGATTCATGGATCTAAAATTCCAGGTACCTAGGAAATATTGCTCTTTACAGCATCAGACTTTACTTCCATCACCAGTCACATCCACAATGGGGTGTTGCTTTTGCTTTGGCTCCATCTTTCTGGCTTCTTTCTGGAGTTATTTTCCCACTGATCTCCAGGAGCATATTGGGCACCTACCAACCAGGGAAGTTCATCTTTCAGTGTCCTATCTTTTTGCCTTTTCATACTGTTCATGGGGTTCTCAAGGTAAGAATACTGAAGTGGCTTGCCATTCCCTTCTTTAGCGGACCATGTTTTGTCAAAACTCTCCACCATGACCCGTCTGTCTTGGGTGGCCCTACACAGCATGGCTCATGGTTCTTTGAGTTAGACAAGGCTGTGGTCCATGTGGTCAGATTGGTTAGTTAGAAATTGCTAGAAATAATTGGTTAGAAATAAGTCAGAAAAGACAAATACTTTATGATTTCACTCATATGTGAAATATGTAAAATAAACAAATGAATCAACCAAACTATCCAAAAACAAACACGTAGGTACAGAGAACTGAGTAGTGGCTACCAGAGGGGAAATGTTAGGGAGGAGAGGATCAAATCAATGAAATAGGACAACTATATGATGACAGATAGAAACTAAATTTCTGGTGGTGAGCACACTGTAGTCTTTACAGAATTAGAAATATAATGTTACCCACATGAAACTTACATAATGTTATAAACCAATGTTACCTCACTTAAAAATCTCAAAATTATAAATGAAAATTATTAAAAAAATGATATAAAAATGATATTCCACATTCTGCTTGCTCACATTTTTTTCTGATAAGAAGTCTGCATTCAAGCTTATATTCTCTATCATGTGCCCTTTGGGGAGTTTGTTGATCTTGAATCTACAGCATTTTCATCAAATTTTCAACAAAGTTTAAAAAAATGAAACTCTAGTCTTTGGCCATACTGTAATACATATAGATTACACATGCTTCAAATTAACAGGTTTATAATTCATTTCTATCACACTCACTTAGTCAATGCTGACAGAACCATTGGAAGTCTCAACCTGTAGGTGATGGGACATCACAAGTATACATAGCATTAGCAGGAGCAACTAACTTCAAACTATGATGAAAGATGGCTATCTAACTTCTAGAAGCATCCTAACAAAAGATTATCATATATTGTCCCCCTGCTCCTAATAGCTACTAGGATAAAAACATATCATATTATGTCAATGTCACTTCAGACATTAATTTTTATGCCTGCCACATAGAGTTACTGTCAAGAAAACGCCATCTATATTGTAGACTATTAGGAAGCAATTGTTCTTGATGTTAGGGCCTTTTAGGAACTGAGATTTTTAGTAGTTAATTTGTACAGGTGGACGGATTAGCATGAAGGTATTAAGTGACAAGGGTAAGATTTCAACAAACAAAATCAACTTTATGGTTGGCTTCAACTCTAGTTGGAATCCAAAATAAAATCAGGCAACCATGATATAGAGTGAATCATCAGTCAGAATAAACATGATTAAAGTTAACATGTCAATACTATAAAGGTTATATTTAGAAAGGTATCAAATAGACGTTGATTAGGATTCTGACTCTGTGATTCACTAGCTGTATTAGGATTTAAGAGCTTCTGTAAAATAAGGGAATCTTATTTAAGGGTTTATTATAATATCTGCATGAAATGATGTAGGTTAAGTGCTCTCAGAAAACTTCCTGCTATGCACTGAGCCCTCAAGAACTGATAGTTATTCCTGATTAGGCAATAAAGTTCAAGTTTTCATTGGAGAGACAGAATGCACAAACCCGGCTAATAAATTTCATGCTTCTAAGGCTGGAATCAATCGGTTTTCTATCCAAGACTTTACGGGTTCTGTAAATAAGAGGAAAGAATGGAGTCAAGGCCTAAGAGGAAGCCAATGACTAACAAGCCAAGAGAAGTGTGTAGATGTTATCAACCCAGAATAATGAAGAAAATGTAGTAAAGATGGAATACAGAGTGAGAAGCTCGAACTGTGGAGGTGAAAAATAGAAGTTAATAAGAAAGCAATGAAGAGAGTTCTGGGATATTGTCAGACACTTGTGCTGATGGGCAAGTTTTCCTATCTATAAATTTATCAATTTGAGACTACTACACTCACTACTCATGGGAATGAGAATATGATTAGATAAGATGACCATCCACATAAATACCACAATGACAGGCCCAGAGTGGACCTCAGTGAACATGAGCTGCTATTATTAGGACAATGCTGGGTAGGCATCGTTCACACTTAGCCATACCTGTTTCTGGCCTTAAGGCAATAGAAAGTCCAGAAGAGTGAGTGTGGGGTTGAGGACACATGAAGGAGCACTGAAATGAAAAAAGTGAACATATGGAGAGAAGAGGAAACTAATGAGTCAACACTATGTTAACGTTCCCAGTGCCCACCGGGGCTGGATTGTTGAGCTGTTTGTTCTGTCTGAACCATTTGAAAATGAACATGTAGTCTAAGTCTGCTTCCATTTTGCCCTCAAGGGAGATTTTGAGACTACAAAAATCCTAGAAGCAAATTGAGCATTTATTACTCTAATTCCCACTTTATAGATGAAGAGAGAGGTTAGGTTCAGAGAGCTAGAGATCAGTTCAGGTCCCTCCACTTGAGCGATTGACTGAGCTTTAAACCTGGTCACTTTACTTAATATAAGCTCCCATTCCATTCCACCATGTTACTATATAAGGACCTTGTTAGGTATTTCAACAGTATTGCCTCACGGAGGTGGTAACCCCATAAAACTAAACAGCAGGGCAGATGTTTGCTGGAGGCTGAGCTAGATTCATCTGTGAGTGCCAAATTGCTGTTTCAGCTTTGCTGCTAATGCAGTCTGCTTGCCTGCCCCAGGCATCAGAAACAATGAGGGGGACCCTACATATGGCAAAGTCTCCAAAGCCATGTGGTTCCACTGCATTTTCTTTACTACTTAAGCCAGCAACAGCTAGGGCAAGGCTCTAGCTTTGCTCAGGATGAGCTAGGGGGCTGCCCACAGAGTTCACCTGATGTTCAGGCCCAGGCAGTGTGTTCTTAGCAAATGCTTTGCTCACTTAAACAAACAGAGTAATAACAGAAATTGCAGATTTCATATTTTATTAATGAGTGAGAGTGCATGCAGGTATTGAAGGGTATCCGAAAGCATATGCATATTTATGCCATGAAAGCATTTTGGGTTAATTTGCATATCAGTATGGCAGGGGCACAGTTGGTATCTGGCAGCTTAAAGTGAGTAAAATGAAATACTTCCATTTTACAATCATATAAAGATAAGTCATAAATCAGGAAGGTAGCTTGTAAATCATCTCAACTACTACTTTTATTTCATAAATAAGGGGCCAAGGTTTCAGGGTCATCCATGGAATTTGGTTGCACTCACAAAGCTTATGAGTACGAAGGCCTTGATCTCCATCCTGGCTGCTGGCCCTGGGCTTTTATACTTAGTATCTGGGGCAAGTCACAAATGTATAAAGTCTGTGTTCCTTCTCCTCTTATTTTTCCCTTTCCTTTTGCTTCTATCTTTTATTCTCCAATTTATCATTCAACAGTTTTCTCATTCTTTGCCTATTTTATGGACTTTTTTCCTTTTCTCTCTTTTCAGAAAAGATAGGAATATTCTTCACATAGGGTGTTCAGTATGAAAGAGTTTTTGTTTATTTCTGTTTCCAATGTTTGCAAAATGGAAACCCAAAGAGGATAGATATTTCATGCAAGTTTACACATCTATTCAAATACATGCTGGGGCTGAAACACATCTTCCTTCACTGTCAATCTCATGGTTTTATTTTATTTTTTGTAACTATACTGCACTTTTTTTTTTCCCATTACAGTCAACACTTTGGGGCCATGACTTTCATTATATTATTGGTAACATGACAGCAATTTTCTTTCTTCAACACTGACAAAAACTCATAAAAAAAGTTTTAGTTCTTGCTTCTCTGAACTTCCTAAAATTCTAAAACAAAAGGGCTTACAAATTCCATCAGTGAGACTTTATGGCAACTAATTTCAGCATTTACTGAAGGTGTCTATACAGCAGAGCTTTTGTTGTGGTGTTTCATAAAACAAATGTTATCCTAATTAGAAAAGCATAAAAATATGTTTTCAACAACTATTAAGACATGAGTGAACAGATATCACATCATTAGCACATCCTTCTCAATTTATATACACTTTGAAAATCTCATTTACCTAGGTCCTTCATGTATTTATTTCAAGAAACACCAAGCACTACCTAGATTATGTAAAATTTCTTTAAGGAAAAAGAATCCATTAAAAGGTGACCTGGATGGGTGGGATAGGGAGAGATGGGGAGGGAGGTCAAAGAGGATATATGTATGCATATTGTCACCAGGCTTATTTAACTTATATGCAGAGGTACATTATGCTAAATACCAGGCTGGATGAAGCACAAGCTGGAATCAAGATTGCCGGGAGAAATATCAATAACCTCACATATGCAGATGACACCACACTAATGGCAGAAAGTGAAGAGGAACTAAAGAGCCTCTTGATGCAAGTGAAAGAGGAGGGTGAAAAAGCTGGCTTAAAACTCAACATTCAAAGAACAAAGATCATGGCATCTGGTCCCTTCACTTCACAGCAAATAGATGGGAAAATAATGGAAACAGTGACAGACTTAATTTTCTTGCCCTCCCAAATCACTGCAGATGGTGACTGTAGCCATGAAATTAAAAGACACTGCTCCTTGGAAGAAAAGCTATGACCAACCTAGACAGCATATTAGAAAGCAGAAACATTGCTTTGCCAACAAAGGTCTGTCTAGTCAAAGTTATGGTTTTTTCAGTAGTCATGTATGGATGTGAGAACTGGAGCATAAAGAAGGCTAATTGATGCTTTTGGACTGTGGTGTTGGAGAAGATCCTTGAGAGTCCCTTGGACTGCAAGGAGATAAAACCAGTCAATCCTGAAGGAAATCAATCCTGAATTATTCACTGTAAGGACTGATGCTGAAGCTGAAGTTCCAATACTTTGACCACCTGATGTGAAGGGTTGACTCATTAAAAAAGACCCTGATGCTGGGAAAGATTGAAGGCAAGAGGAGAAAGGAATGACAGAGGATGAGATGGTTAGATGGCATCACCAACTCGATGGACATATGTTTGAGCAAGCTCCAGGAATTGGTGATGGACAGGGAAGCCTGGCATGCTGCAGTCCACGGGGTAGCAAAGAGTCAGACACGACTGAGTGAATGAACTGAACTGATGGCTGATTCACTTTGTTGTAAAGCAGAAACTAACACAATATTGTAAGGCAACTACACCTTAATAAAAAGTTTTAAAAACGAGGTTCTGTGAAATAAAATGTCAAGTAAATCTACTTTTGTCCTATGATGTATATCTAAGCTAGATTTCCAGCCCTTATCTCCTTCACCATTAGCCCCTTGGAATTCTGTAAATGCCCACACAGGCTAGCAGAGTAGGTTAACAAATTTTCTATTTGCTTGAGGATATAATGAATCTCATGGATTATTTAAGCCTGAATGAGTTTGAGGCTGACAACAAGGGCTAAGACTACTGTAATAAAACCTGCTGTTTGTATTACTTTCATGCCCACACTCCCTTCTGAAAGAATGTACCTGGACTTCAGTCATTAAAAGGCTTCTCTTTCTACTTTATGTGACCCATGGTGTCCACGATTTACAGCTATTTGAGCAAAGGATGAGCACTTCATCCAAGGTCAATAAGCTAATAGACTGAACAATGATCCCTGACTTGACACAATGAAGTGAATGGTGTCAATCATAGTTTTCTTACAGAAATTTGAAAGAAGAAAAACTGACAAAAGTAGTTCACAGTTAGGGAGATCTATAATTGAAAGATAAAAAGGTAAAATTGACACCTTGCCCTGCTTCCATATGAAAAAAAAAATGTTTACTATTTAGTACAATCATAAAAAAAAAAAAAACTTTGCATTCAGAAATAAACCTCAAAATACAGAATGCTCTATTTACTACTATTCCCCCAAATAAACATTGCCTTGAGCCCCTATTCTTGTAGTATGTTTCCAGTTCTCTAATGAAAACAACTTTATCTCAAATGCTTACAATACTGGTATCTATAGGCACGTGCCATCCCATGTAGGTTTATTATAAGAGGCAACTTGTGTTTTCCTACCAATGATCAGACTACATGTAGCTTTCTTTTCCTCTAGAATCTCACTCTACATTTTACTCACAGTGTCCAATTCTTCTGAAAGCTGGACTTTCTCTGTAGCAAATATTTCAAGTAAGCATTTTTTTTTAATTTTCATGTTCAACATTTTTTCTGATCTCATAATTTTTTTATGTACAGAGATCATGAGTGAGAGTATAGGAATAAACAGAATTTATGATTTCTAGGTCAATACCAGTTGCAGTCCACATGTTTACTTAAAATCAATGTCCTCTTTTGGGAAAGATAAAGGTGACCTTTTCCTAACAACCAAAGACTGAAACTAAAACATGTCGCAATAAACTAAGAAAGTCTGACCATCTTTAACGCTGAGGGAGTATACAGAACACTCTTGTTCATGGGAAGTCCCCAACTAAACTGAGGTTCCTTGACTGGGGATCATAAAAGAGTGAATTATAAAGCACTATTGTGTAGATATACATGAGATTATCTTCTAAGTAATCTTCTAACCCAAGTCTCCAGGGTTTCCTAGAAATTTATAGTATTGCCTTCCAAACCTTAGCTATGGACCAAAGTCCATTTGTGATATGCTGCATGGAAATTAGGGAAAAATTATTGTATGATTACTTTTTATAAAGTAAATTTTATGAACTTTAAGAAGTAGTCTTCATTTCAATATCATACCCTTTCTACACTCTGAAGATCAAATATCTTTTCTTTTATGAAAAGATGATAATATTAAATAGCATTTCTTTCTCAATACCTTGAATTCACCTAGTCAAATATTGATACCATATGTCAAACTAAGAGTATCTTTTAAATTTTGCTAAAATTTGAAGTTCAAAAATCTGGGCCACTTATACAGCGACCATGGAATCAAATGAAAAGCTGAGTTTTGAAGTTTGGGAATGAATTTCCAAATAAAGAAACTTAACACCATCCACATATTCCCTGGTTCAGTAGAGACTATGGAGGTCAAACCAAGATCTGCCAGAAAACTACCAATGCACTTGAGCCATGAGGCCATAACAGAAGACATAGGTATAGCCAAGAATGAGACATTAGTGAAATTATCAGAGGCACTATGATGAGCTTAGGGGCAACCAAGGAGAAAAAAGATGTTAATCACAGTGAGAAGAAGAAAAGGGCATCAGAGGATGAGATGGCTGGAGGGCATCAGAGGATGAGATGGCTGGATGGCATCGCCAATGCAATGAACATGAACTTGGGCAGATTCCAAAAGATGGTGAGGGACAGGGAGGCCTGGTGTGCTACAGTACATGGGGTCGCAAACAATCGGGCAACTGGACAACAACAACCACAGTGAAGGTGAGGATGGGCATTAATGAGGTCACTCTATGAGTCCACAGATTGTGAGCAGGGGTTTGGGAGCTGGAGTTCTAAGGATTTAAAATGACCAGGTATATATCAAATATTATTGTTACCATCACTACAAGCATTTTTCCAGAGGATATCTCATGATCAGTGAGACCTAGAGAAGATGAATTATATAAAGAAGTCAGAAAGATGCAGAGACTAGACCGGAAGTAAATGAGATACATGGAAATCCTTTGAATATCCTCCTCTCCTGTATGGTTTGAATTTTCTATCTATACCTATGGTTCCTACTCCTGGTTGCATGTTAGAAACAGCCAGGGAATTTCAATAAATTCCCAAAAGGGCACTATGATAAGTTTTGAGGACTTGACCTCATCTACTGCATGCCCTTGTGAAAGCATTTCATTCAGTTCCTCATTACAAAACAGAGTTACTGGAATAGATTATCTCCTTCTGGCTCAGAGGTTCTAAGATTCTATTCTCTCACAAATTTTTGCTGATTTTTTTCTCACAAGGAAATGGCCATGTCTTGATCCCAAGGCAGAAAAATTAAAGTCATGTAAATATTTTTCCATTTGTTTAAATTTTGAATTAAATAAAATAATTTATTATTTAATAAATAATCAAATACAAATAATTAAATAACAATTTAATTATATTTAATTAATTAACTAATTAATCATTAAAATAAATAAAGACAAATAAGCATTTATCTTTAAGTGGGAGAGAGCAAAGAATAAAAGGATCCCACTTCTTTCTTTGTTGGGAAAGCACAACCACAGCTCACTGAAAGGCAGACAAGTCCTGTGGTGACCTATGCAAGAGCTGGCTAGAATTCCACCCTCTGGAACTTTCCAGAAAGTTGTTCACAGGCAGGTGCACATTAGAGACACTTTCCTTCAAAACAACTTGAGAAGCACCTGAGAGAAATTGATGCCCACCCAGTGCTGCTGTCTGCTATGTCCTGTAGGGCCAGGATGCTAAAGAAACTATTCCCACAGCTGGGGAAATTGTGGATGTGATAGGAGATGGACCCAGAGGAGCCACACACATTCTACAGGAGCCTACCAACAAGTGCACTGAGACCACAGAGCAAAACTCCTTTCTTTCCCCTGAAATGACTCTCCAGCATTCTGTACTATGAAAATTAGCGTTGTTCTTACCAGCAAAGCAAAACTGGTCCCAGATCCATTTCCAGAGCACGCTAAAGAGTTAATTAGAAGCTAAGATGCAATAAATCAATCATTGACACAAGCTCCCTGAGAAGTGTGTGTCTGACTGGTCAGATGTTATTTTGCCTGCAGGCCAAAGAGACAGCAGAATATTTCTGAAATCTGTCACTGGCGTGTATACCAACTGTTTTCTGTGTGCTGCCTCCGAAGTCCCCACTGTGTGAGACCAGCCCGGGCAACTGGATTTTCATCTGATTATCTGTACCCTATGTTTCCCTACCCTTCCCACCTTACCAAAGGGCCTAGACTCTAGATGGGAGATTCCAACCTCTAAATAATTCCCTCCAAACTCTTTCTTAATATTCTTTGATTCCACAGACTCCAAAGTGGGAAGAAATTAACTAGAAAGTGTTTACTTTAGGGAAATGCTCACGTATTTGTCTTCCTATCAAGTATGGAGAGTCAGCAAGAGTCATGGGTGGACACAAAGAAGAGAAAATGATTGAGGAGAGGTGGGCACAGCATGGCAATCTCCAGGCTATAGCTCTACAAGGCCAGAGCTATTGGTGAACATTCTAGGAGCATTGCTATGGAGCCCTGCTGGTATGAGGAAGGAGTCAGAAACCTATGAACCAGACAAGTCACAGAGGAGCACACAAAGCCAATGAAGGTGAAGAGGGTTTAAAATACATTTTTAAATCAATGCTTATGACTTTAGCTTTTAAATAAACTCATGCCCAGTATCAGACATCAGGATAAAAATAACATAGGCTAATACAGACAGTGGAAGAGGTGAAATATTGAGAAAGAATTTTAAAATCAGAAATAATTGCCTGTACCAGGCAGGACTGAGATCACAAGATAAAGAAAGGTGAGCACTGAAGAACTGATGCTTTTAAACTGTGGTGTTGGAGAAGACTCTTAAGAGTCCTTTGGACTGCAAGGAGTTCAAACCAGTCAATCCTAAAGGAAATCAGTCCTGAATATTCATTGGAAGGACTGATGATGAAGCTGAAGCTCCAATACTTTGGCCACCTGATGCAAAGAACTGACTCATTGGAAAAGACTCTGATGCTGCGAAAGACAGAAGGCGGGAGAAGGGGACGACAGAGGATGAGATGGTTGGATGGCATTACCAACTCGATGGATATGACTACGAGCAAGCTCCAGGAGTTGGTGATGGACAGGGAAGCCTGGCATGCTGCAGTCCATGGGGTAGCAAAGAGTCAGACATGACTGAACGACTGAATGGAGCAGGACTGAAATCACAATATCTAGCCAAATATTAAGCATAGCTAAATGCTTGATGACATTCCATTACTGCTTCTCATGAACGATTTCCCATTCTCCTTATTTTTTGTCTAGTAGAAGTTTCTTAAGCAGAATGGCTGGAGCTTTAAACAAACATCACTGGTATCACATCCCCTTGTTTCATGGAGACAGAGCTTAATATTGTGGCATTTGATTTCTGAACACAGAGCAACAGAGCCGTGGTAAATGGAAGCAGTATATAGTGAGTGCATTTTTCTCTTCCTCTACTGGAGCCTCATGTTGTCACTTATCTGTTTCAAATAATCTCCCAACTGGCCCAAGAAACAAGAAGTACCTTCAGTCCTGGGCTTTTTTCTGCACAAGAACAGGTGCTTTGGAAGTGATGAGTAGAGAAATCTCAGCTGCCCCATATAGGGTTCCAAGGGTAAAGGAGATATTGAATACACCAGGTTCCAGAGTCATACTTTATCATTGCAGCCCCTGAAAATAAATCATATGAAATTGCGCTGATGACTGATAAGGATCAACACTGATAAGGATCTCAGGACCAACTCATTAGAAATACCAATCAATTCCTGGTGTCCGTTTAAACTGAGGCAAATCATGCAGCTGGTTTACTGAGCATTTCACTGTGCATGTACCGTATTCTATTTTACTAGAAATATTTTCTTCTTTTAAAATATAACCTTTCTCTACCATTATAAAAATAATGCATAATGATCATAAAAACATAAGGGAATACAGAACAATACAAAGAGGAAGATAAAAATGTCCTATAGCCCCATCTCATAGACCAGAGTTTCAATCTAGAGGTCTCCAGATACTGAAATTTACTATTTTAGTAAGAAAGAGGAAGATAAGAAGGTAGATTCACTGCACTAGTCCCTTTTATGTTTTTGTTTGTTTGTTTTGTTTCTGTGTGTGTGTGTGTGTGTGTGTTTTGCTGTGTTTTCTGTCACTTTTATTTTCCATTTATTTTTATTAGTTGGAGGCTAATTACTTTACAATATTGTGGTGGTTTTTGCCATACATTGACATGAATCAGCCATGGATTTACACATATTCCCCATCCCGATCCCCCCTCCCACCTCCATCCCCATCCCATCCCTCTGGGTCTTCCCAGTGCCCCAGGCCTGAGCACTTGTCTCATGCATCCAACCTGGGCTGCTGATCTGTTTCACCCTTGATAATATACATGTTTCGATGCTGTTCTCTCAAAACATCTCACCCTCCCCTTCTCCCATAGACCCCAAAAGTCTGTTCTATACATCTGTGTCTCTTTTTCTGTCTTGCATATAGGGTTATTGTTACCATCTTTCTAAATTCCATATATATGCATTAGTATACTGTATTGGTCTTTATCTTTCTGGCTTACTTCACTCTGTATAATGGGCTCCAGTTTCATCCATCTCATTAGAACTGATTCAAATAATTCTTTTTAATGGCTGAGTAATATTCCATTGTGTATATGTACCACAGCTTCCTTATCCATTTGTCTGCTGATGGCATCTAGGTTGCTCCATGTTCCTGGCTATTATAAACAGTGCTGCGATGAAACATTGGGGTGCACGTGTCTCTTTCAGATTCTGGTTTCCTCGGTGTGTATGCCCAGAAGTGGGATTGCTGGGTCATATGGCAGTTCTATTTCCAGTTTTTTAAGGAAATCTCCACACTGTTCTCCATAGTGGCTGTACTAGTTTGCATTCCCACCAACAGTGTTAGAGGGTTCCCTTTTCTCCACACCCTCTCCAGCATTTATTGCTTGTAGACTTTTGGATAGCAGCCATCCTGACTGGCGTGTAATGGTACCTCACTGTGGTTTTGATTTGCATTTCTCTGATAATGAGTGATGTTGAGCATCTTTTCATGTGTTTGTTAGCCATCTGTATGTCTTCTTTGGAGAAATGTCTGTTTAGTTCTTTGGCCTATTTTTTGATTGTGTCATTTATTTTTCTGGAATTGAGCTGCAGGAGTTGCTTGTATATTTTTGAGATTAATCCTTTGTCTGTTGCTTCTTTTGCTATTGTTTTCTCCCGTTCTGAGGGTTGTCTTTTCACCTTGCTTATAGTTTCTTTTGTTGTGCTAAAGCTTTTAAGTTTCATTAGGTCCCATTTGTTTATTTTTGCTTTTATTTCCAATATTCTGGGAGGTGGGTCGTAGAGGATGTTTGGTTTCTTATGGTAGACTGCTGTCCCAGTGCACAAAGGACCCTTACCAAGTTGAAGCCAGACACTGACTCTCAATATTTAAAAGTCTGGCATCTTGGCTAATAACTTCTATCTTAATCTCTTGAGTTCCTGTTTCCTTTGCTCATATATAAGGGGTGATTTTTGGTATTGTTGTTGTAGTCAATAAGTCACGTCCAGTTCTTTGTGACTCCATGGACTGCAGCCCACCAGGCTCCTCTGTCCATGGGATTTCCCAGGTAAGGACACCCGAGTGGGTTGCCATTTCCTATTCCAGGGGATATTCCTGACCCAAGGAATCAAATCCACATCTCCTGAATTGGCAGGCGGATTCTTTACCACTGAGCCGCCAGGGAGGCCCAATATTTTTTAAACTGGTGTAATTGGATGGAGATGCCCTTAGGTATTTATTGAAGGACCAAGTAGGGGTCTTGGATTCCTTCTGGGACATTGAGTCAGTATGGCTATGATACTTTTTTTTTCTTTTTTTTTTTTTTTTCATTTATTTTCACTAGTTGGAGGCCAACCACCCCACAATATTGTAGTGGTTTCTGTCATACATTGACATGAATCAGCCATGGAGTTACATGTATTCCCCATCCCAATCCCCCCTCCCACCTCCCTCTCCACCCGATCCCTCTGGGTCTTCCCAGTGCACCAGGCCCGAGCACTTGTCTGGGCTCACCCAGCCTGGGCTGGTGATCTGTTTCACCATAGATAATATACATGTTTCGATGCTGTTCTCTCAAAACATCCCACCCTCGCCTTCTCCCACAGAGTCTTAAAAGTCTGTTCTGTACATCTGTGTCTCTTTTTCTGTTTTGCATACAGGGTTATCATTACCATCTTTCTAAATTCCATATATATGTGTTAGTATACTGTAATGGTCTTTATCTTTCTGGCTTACTTCACTCTGTATAATGGGCTCCAGTTTCATCCATCTCATTAGAACTGATTCAAATGAATTCTTCTTAATGGCTGAGTAATATTCCATGGTGTATATATACCACACCCACCTCCCAGAATATTGGAAATAAAAGCAAAAATAAACAAATGGGACCTAATGAAACTTAAAAGCTTTAGCACAACAAAAGAAACTATAAGCAAGGTGAAAAGACAACCCTCAGAACGGGAGAAAACAATAGCAAAAGAAGCAACAGACAAAGGATTAATCTCAAAAATATACAAGCAACTCCTGCAGCTCAATTCCAGAAAAATAAATGACACAATCAAAAAATGGGCCAAAGAACTAAACAGACATTTCTCCAAAGAAGACATACAGATGGCTAACAAACACATGAAAAGATGCTCAACATCACTCATTATCAGAGAGATACTTCAATTTTTGAGACTAGCTCCTAAGAACACATCAGGAGGAAGAGCGCATCACTCTAGGGTGGGTGAGTGGGGGTCAATGAAGTTGAAATGTCACAGGCAGAATGTTCACGAGTTGTAAACCAAACTTCACGGTGCGGGAAGAACACGACAGAGCTGGAACCAATTTCACATCTGACACTTCCCCAACTTGTACACTTGGGCAAATAACCTAACAATCTGTTACTTCTACTTATGCATAATTCATGGAGGTTAATAATCACACAGTCCTCACTGGATTATTTTCAGAACTATATGCATGGCTGAGTTCCTTCACTGTTCACTTGAAACTACCACAGCATTGTTAATCGGCTATACCCCAACACAGAGTAGAAAGTTTAAAGTTTGAAAAAAAAGAAATCTAGGCAAGCCCCTAGCAGAGTATCTGGCACCCAAGAGATGCTTAATAAGCACTGTTTCCTCCTCTCTTCCTCCTTGCTGCTGATCTGTCATCTACTGAGGTTTGGAGTTGAAGAGGGTAGTATGTTTGAAGTCATTTTTGCCTTCAAATTCTTTTGGCTCAATAAGTGTCTATCTCTCATTTGCTACCTGAGAGTTTGCTACCCCAGTTTAGCAATACTGAAGGTGTTGCTATGGCTACCACTATCCTGTGACTTGGAGTAGTGATAAAGCCACAAGAGGCAGAGTCTGTACTTTCATGCAGATGTCCTCAAAACCACAGAGCAGGAAGAGTGAGCCTTGGGAGGACCCTTGAGTATGAAATTCTGGGACTTTGGTGGACAAGGGTTGAAATCAAGCCTGTGCTATAAGAACTGTGCTTGTCAGGGACACCTTACACCACCTGCCCTGGCAGTATCAGGCCCTTCCAAATGAGTAATTCTCACATATGGGAAAACTCAAAACACAAATTTATTATTTTCTGTATTTTTGTTTCTCTGTTCAGTCTCTCCTCTATTTCCGCTGATATGCTCTCCTTCTTCCCTTGAAAATAGATTCCTTGATTTTAACTCTGTGGGGAAAAAAGAGAGAGAGAAACCCTTTTTCGTTTAATTAAAGTTGCTTACCGAATCAATTCCACTTATAGAAGGCAGCAACATCCAGGCACACTGCCTTCGTTCATTTCATACCGTAAGTCGTATAGTATTGATTCTTCCTCTTTTTGCCCAGCTATCTTGGGCATTCTAACCTGAGACCACACAAGTCCACAGTTTTAACAGAGCTGATTTATCAATTCCATCAAAATTCTCAATCTGAAAGGAGAATAAAAAGAAACAACAAAGGAAGGAAAAGCATAAATTACATTGCCCAGCCACGTTATTTCACATAAGTTATTTCATTTCATCTTCCCAGATACTCTGTGGAATAGCTGACATTTCTTCATTACTTTGTTTGTAGTCATGGACTGAGTAAGTGTCTGCAATGCTCCAGAGTCCGGGACCATCTAATTGCAAAGCCAGCCTTATTTCTTTCTGGGTCATTGCCTTATAATGACGTAGACAAATTATGCCCAGTACTGAACATTACACCTGTGTAAAAGTATACATGGCATTAAAAGCTGACTGTGACAACTGGTCAATATCGTATCTGAGATTTTTTTCTAATTCTATCAGGTATTCAGTGCAACCTGTTCTCAGGGCTGCTGGTCTTTGAAAAATACATACCAAGGGAAGCAGAGAAAAGAACGGATGTTGCCTGTGGCATTTCATGTCTAATGCATACTACTATGTCCCTCAGCTCCTGCAGATGAATTCCTTTTGGTTTCTTACTTAGATTTGGTCACTATTCACATGACAGAGAAAATATATATGTTATCCTTTTTCCAATATAATCCCCACCTTCTCTGTTAGGCTGTAAGGAGATTGAAGGGTGTAAAGAAAAGAAAAAGTCCTTTCGGTCATGAATAACCAGGGTATGAATCCTGTACACCTTCAGCAACCTGACCCAGTTTTCATCTCTAAGTGGGGTGAGCAAGTCTCTCTTCTGGCAGTGGTTGAAGTTACACCTGGGATGTAAGGTCTACATACAAGTCCACCTTAGGTAACATAGCCCATGTAATATCAGGCCATTCTGAATGAATAACTATCATGTTCCAGAGACTCAAAGAAAGATCCATTTATACCTATTTTTTCCTCTATATTTTCAATCTGATCTCTATTTTCTGCTGTATGTTTCTAGTACTGTTGGAGGATGTAATGAAATGACCCATCTGAAGTTCCTAGTACTTTGTCTGGAATATAATAAATGACCAAGAAAATCAGCTCCCCTTCCTTTTTTCCTTTCCAAAGGAGAGAAGAATCCATTTCTCTCTTTTTTGTACAACCTACTCTTGCTTTATTCACAAGTCTAATTTCCACAGGTAATAGCTTCTCATGAAGATCGAGATTAGTGTAAATAAAATGGCACCTTAATGTTATTCCCTTACAAGTTTTATTTTTTTTCCAATTATTTTTATTAGTTGGAGGCTAATTACTTTACAATATTGTGGTGGTTTTTGCCATACATTGACATGAATCAGCCATGGATTTACATGTGTTCCCCATCCTGAACCCTGCCTCCCACCTCCCTCCCCATCCCATCCCTCTGGGTCTTCCCAGTGCACCAGCCCCGAGCACTTGTCTCATGCATCTAACCTGGACTGGTGATCTGTTTCACCCTTGATAATATACATGTTTCGATGCTGTTCTCTCAGATCATCCCACCCTCCCCCTCTCCCATAGACCCCAAAAGTCTGTTCTATACATCTGTGTCTCTTTTTCTGTCTTGCATATAGGGTTATTGTTACCATCTTTCTAAATTCCATATATATGTGTTAGTATACTGTATTGGTCTTTATCTTTCTGGCTTACTTCACTCTGTATAATGGGCTCCAGTTTCATCCATCTCATTAGAACTGATTCAAATGAATTCTTTTTAATGGCTGAGTAATATTCCATTGTGTATATGTACCACAGCTTCCTTATCCATTCGTCTGCTGATGGGCATCTAGGTTGCTTCCATGTCCTGGCTATTATAAACAGTGCTGCGATGAACATTGGGGTGCACGTGTCTCTTTCAGATCTGGTTTCCTCAGTGTGTATGCCCAGAAGTGGGATTGCTGGGTCATATGGCAGTTCTATTTCCAGTTTTTTAAGAAATCTCCACACTGTTCTCCATAGCGGCTGTACTAGTTTGCATTCCCACCAACAGTGTAAGAGGGTTCCCTTTTCTCCACACCCTCTCCAGCATTTATTGCTTGTAGACTTTTGGATAGCAGCCATTCTGACTGGCGTGTAATGGTACCTCATTGAGGTTTTGATTTGCATTTCTCTGACAATGAGTGATGTTGAGCCTTACAAGTTTTTAAAAGACATTTGCTCCTGGAAGGAGAGCTATGACAAAACTAGACAGTGTGTTAAAAGCAGAGACATCATTTTGCCAACAAAGGCCCATATAGTCAAAGTTACGGTTTTTCTGGTAGTCTTGTAGGGATGTGAAAATTAGACCATAAATAAAGCTGAGAGCTGAAGAATTGATGCTTTCAAATTGTAGTGTGGAGAAGACTCTTGAGAGTCCCTTAGACTGCAAGGAGATCAAACCAGTCTGTCCTAAAGGAAATCAACCCTGAGTATTCACTGGAAGGATGGATGATGAAGCTGAAGCTCCAATAATTTGGCCAACTGATGCAAAAAGCCGACTCATGGAGATGCTGGGAAAGATTGAAGGCAAAAGGAGAAGGGGGTGGCAGAGGATGAGATGGTTAGATAGCATCACCAAGTCAATGGACATGAGTTTGAGCAAACTCCAGGAGGTAGTAAAAGACAGAGAAGCCTGGAGTGCTGCGGTTCATGGGATTGCAAAGAGTTGGACACGTCTTAGCAACTGAACAACAACAGTAAAAATTTACAAACACTCACCATATATGAAAGGGGATGATTATTGAAAACAAATCATGTTGTTGACCCTCAGAAAGCTTACAGCTCAGTTGGGGAGAGAGCAGGGCAAGGGTGAGCTGTGACCATGGGTTGAGGGATGCTGTACTTGACATTGGGAACTCCAGATTAGAACCTTGGAGTCATAGGACTGTAGAAAGTCTCTCTACCCTCAGGCCAAGTAGGTCACTAATGATAGAAAAAAAGTCTCCACAAGATTTAAAATCCTCTGGCTCTTCCAAATTTTAGGATGAAATACAGCCTCTACTCCTGAAGAAAGATTGAATCTCTCCCACAGAGAGGCTTATTAACAGTCACCTTGATATCCAGACTTTGCAATAAAAGAGAACCAGCTCAGAAATTGGCTGATTAGAAACATTAGTCCCTAGTGAATTGTATTTCAATACTGACATGGGAGCAGAAAAATCTTTGTCTACACTCTTAAGCTGAATTGACATGTCCCAGTGTGAAACAGAAATTAGGCAAATCTCTGAGCTGTTTGAGAAACCAAGTCATCTCAACTTGATGGATCAAATCTTGGAGTCAGCAGGCTTCCGAGGCCACTGAAAGGATGATCCACCCTCCCTTCCAGAGACTTCCTCACATTCTTCTCTGAAGAAAAGATATTCCCAGATCTCTAGTAGCACAAAGTTTCCATGGCAACTTTGCATAACCAGAGAGATCTGGGCAATATGTTCTTTCAGGAACCTCTGCTAAATACACTGGTCATCTGGATTCATTTGTTTTTCCCCTCTTCAGGCAGAAGCTTAGAGAAAACAAATACAGGGATAGTCAACCCACATTTGAGGTCAGGCACTGCTCTGTGGGCATCTCTCCTCTTATCAACCAAGCAAGATGCCATTAGTCTTGTTCTACAGATACAGAGCTCAAGTCACAGGTTAGTGGGTAAAAGGTGAGGTCAGATTCAAACCCATGACTTTGGATGAAAACACTCATACCTTTTTCCAGGCCTTCACAATGCCTATCTCAAAGGGTAGGATCCAGCTGTTCTCTTGCTTTCTCTTTTCATTTCCTTCTCTTTTCTTTCTTCCTTCCTTTGGCTGTGTTGGGTTTTATTTATGTCAACCGGACTCTCTAGTTGCTGTGTATAGACTTAACTGCCCTGCAGCATGTAGGATCTTCAGCTCCCCTGGTGGCTCAGATGGCAAAGACTCTGCCTCTAATGCAGGAGACCTGGGTTCAGTCCCTAAGTTGGGAAGATCCCCTGGAGAAGGGAATGGCTACCCACTCCAGTATTCTTGCCTGGAGAATTCCCTGAACAGAGAAGCTTGGCAGACTACAGTCCATGGGGTCGCAGAGTCAGACACTACTGAGCAACTTTCACTTACTTGTGTAAGATCTTAGTTCCTCAGTCAGGGGTCAAACCCATGCCCCTGTGTTGTAAGGTGGATTCTTAACCACTGGGCCACCAGGGAAGTCCCCTGTCTGTTTTAGTTTTCTCTCTTTCCTTTTCTTTGTGTCCTTTCCTCACTCTTGATGATGTGGCATAGAGGTCATGCTTGTTGACACTGACTCATGCTTTTCATTGTCCATCATTTTCAAAACAGCCAAATTTCTATCAGAGGAACAAAGCTTTCATTGGAAAGTTAGAAGCCAACATTGTGCCTGACTGTCAAATTACAAGGATCATTAACTTTCTTCTGTTCTTCTCCCTTTATCTTTTTAATATATTTTTGGAGTTATTCATCACTTAAGACATCAGTTTTTTTTTAATGACACTTCAGTTATTGTTCCCCAAACATATAGGGTAGTTAAGGGACCATATGCTGGCAGGCAGTATAAAATTGTCAAAGGAAGATGAACTCTTTTCCCACAATTTAATCCTATAGAAAATTTCTATTATATTCATACTTGTTGTTTTTAGTCATGATTCATATGTAGTGGCTGATAAACATTGTGTCTGCCTTTCATTTGCCACCAGTGTTCAGCAGAGTATTTTATGGTGATGACATAAAATACAAGGTTAATATCAGTCAACAGGTCACATGTGCCATTTGCTGTCCACCGTAAAGAACTGTGATTAAGATTTTAAGCAAATAGGCTGACAGTAAGGAATGTACATTGCTTTTAAAGGCACAACTTCGGTTCTGTTGAGGAATCTGAATAGCTGCAATTCCCATTAACAACATCGTTTATTTTGGAGACTGGCAGATTTTTAAACAGCTGTTGGAGCACAAATGTAGGTCAATATAAGAAAATTATGTTGAAGAATTTGCTCCATACTTCAGAATCGGGCCATGGCTTGAGGTCAGCACAAACACACCACCACCAACTCAATCTCACACCTGCCTCCTGACTGCCCTGCCCAACTCCTTTAAGCAGCTGCACTCAACATCATACATGCACTGAATACACACCAAACAAATCTACAAACCATCCTAGATCTGAGCTGCTAGTCTTGCCCTGGTCCTCAAGCTTGGATCTGCTTCATCCTGGATCTCCTGGCTGACATCTTTTGTTCTTGTTTTATCCTCACATCTGACCCTGGGAAGACCAGAGCTGGGATTCCCCAGGATTATTTATCCTGCAGCTTTATGTGGTTTCACAGGTCAGGACCCACACCAGGATGTACTCTCACTTTATATCACAGGCAAACACATGAGAATTGAGGAAACCAGAGTGGAGGTGTAGTAGCAAGTAGGAGAGTGCTGAGGTTACCTAATAGAGAATAATAAACCACTCCAAAATTTAGTGGTTACAAAAACTACATTTATTTTTCTCACTAATGTGCAGTTTTGGAGAGCTGGAAGGGAGAGAACACCTAATCTGGTTTACTTAGCTGGTTCATTAGCCATGTAAAGACACTGATGCAGTCTATATAGGTCAGCATCTGGACCCCAGAGGGTGGAGACAGGTGGAGAATAAAACTGGAAGGACAAATGTACAACATTCCTCAGTCTTCAATATAGAATAGGATAGGTAAGGGAGCAAGGGATGGGTGTGTACATGTGTGTGTGCTAAGTCATTTCAGTCTTGTGTGACTTTTTGCCAACCTATGGACTGTAGGCTTTTCTGTCCATGGGATTCTCCAGGCAAGAATTCTGGAGCAGGTCGCCATGTCCTACTCCAGGGAATCTTCCCAACCCAGGGATTGAACCCATGTCTCTTCAAGTCTCCTGCATTGACAGGCAGGTTCTTTACCACTAGCATCACCTGGGAAGCCCAAAGGAGCAAGGGGTACTATTCACTGAATAAACAGGTTAATAAATATGGGACCATGTTATAAAAAGTGATCTAGCAAAGCTTATAATGGATAAGGACTGACTAAGGACTATTTGGACAGCCAGCACCAGAGGGAGAAATTCCTTGCTGAAGTCCACCTGGAGATGGGATGTCCCTATGACACAAATTTGGAAGAGTCTGCACTTAGTCCTTGATAGTTCTTGGTCTTTTGGCAGTCTATTGCCTCTTTACTCTTATTTAAGAGAATGATACCTCTAAAAACCACATACAAACTATAGAAAACCGTACAATTATTTGATTTTGTGTTTGAAATAGTCTTTCTCTTAATAAAAGGATAGAATTGTCTAATCAATTTTGTTGACAGAAGTTTCATAATGTAGGGAGAATGACTTTTGGGGAAAAATATGGGTATGCATATACAAACATATGTATATATATTTCCATATACACATTTCCAGTTTGTACATATATCGAAATATATTGTATAGCAGAATTTTAGACAATAAGTTGTATATATTAAACTTTCCCCCACAAAGTTGTTCTCCCATAATTGTGTATATATACACACACACATCTGCTGGGGTGATAAAATCTTAGTCTCAATTTGAGATGTCTACTACTTGCTTTTCCTGGAGTACTATTGGGTTGGTCAAAAAACGTGTTATGGTTTTCCATAAGATATTATGGAAAAACCCAAATGAACTTTTTGGCCAACCCACTATGTTGTGATATTGTGCCTTAGTTTGGAGAATTGCAGAAGAAATACTCATTCTAGAATGAGCATCACAGCATCCTTTATGATGTCTTTCATTAACAAATCATGCATATACCTGAAGAGCTGACCCTTGCTTTGACATTCAAGGCTCCTTTAGTTACAGTGACATTTCTTCTTTTTTTTTTTAATTGAAGGATAATTGCTTTACAGAATTTTGTGGTTTTCTGTCATACATCAACAAGAATCAGCCATAGATACACGTACCCATGTCCCCTCCCTCCCAAAGCTCCCTCTCATCTCCCTCCCCATCCCACCCTTCTAGACGGTCACAGAGCCCCTGTTTGAGTTCCCTGAGTCATATGGCAAGTTCCCATTGGCTATCTATTTTTCCAGCGACATTTCTTAATGTTTTTGAACTCTTTTCAATACATAGAAACTTTCCAAGACTTTTATACCACCTTGTGACTCACCTGTTTGGCTAAGCCCTTATCCTCACATATCTCACCAGTTTTCTGAAGGTTTGCAGCCTTTCTGGCCTGTAGACTGGGAAGAGGACCCTGGGATATTGGGGGGTTGAGGCTTACTGGCATCTACAGGTCAATCATTTCTTTTCTGACTCTGCTTGGTGTAACCTGTTAAAAGTTAGTAATGTCTTATTCTTAAAAACCATGCTGTCCTACCCTACTTGATATTGATGACTTTGAGGGATGTTGTACATTTGTCCTTCCTGGTCCATTCTCCACCCTCTTCCACCCTCCTTTTGTTTGGGAAAGTCTATTTCATAAATATTTTGTTAGATATGTACATGCTGTGACTTGGCTTCTAACTCTCTTAATGGTATTTTTTGATGCATGAGTACTCATTTGCTCAGTCAGGTCTGACTCTTTGCGACCCCATGGACTGTAGCCCAGCAGGCTCCTCTGTCCATGAAATTTCCCAGACAAGAATACTTGAGTGGGCTGTCATTTCCTTCCCCAGGGAAGTTTCCCCACCCAGGGATCAAACCCATGTCTCCTGCTTGGCAGGCAGATTCTTTACCAATGAGGCCTCACATCTATGTGAATCCTTTGACTAAGTCAAAGGTATCACCCATTTCCCTAAGGAACTAGGTATTTTATTATCAAATTCAAAAAAAAAAAAGGAATAGATAAATAGAACAAAAAAGATAAAATAAAACATAAAGAATAAATTAAAAACTTTTTTCAAACTTGATCTAATTGATACATACACAACATGGTAAAAATAAAAATAACAGCACAGGAGTAAACATTCCCTTTAAGTACAAATACTTACCAATACTGACTCCTGTTGGATCATAAAAAAAAATCCAAAAGAAGTTAAATCATTCATAGTATGTTCTCTGAGCACAATGGAATTAAGATAGACTTTGACAACAAAAGAACCGGTATCTACATACTTCTGGAAATTAAGCAGGAAGAACAAAATGTGAGAAAGTATACTGCTTGCAATCGAGAATTTTGTAATGCTATAAAGCTTGAGATAGTGTGGTACTGGTACCAAGAAAAAAAAAAAAAGTGAACCAGAACAAAAGCTCATAAATAGATCTGCACATAGATTATCACTTAATCTTTGACAAAGGTGACTTAAGAGCAAAGGAGAAATGATGTTTTCTATCGATAATCAATCAGTTAGATAACCACAGAAAAATCTTTATTCCTAACTCATGTCATATGCAAGTGGATTATAAATCTAAATGTGAAAAGTAAAACAGAAAAGGAAATATCTTCATGATCTTGGGGTAGGAAAGGTTTCTTAAACAGGATAAAGAAAAATAATAGAAATAAAAGTATGATAAATTGGACTATATTAAAATTAAGCACTATATTCATGAAGAGATAGGGCTTCCCAGGTGGCTCAATGGTTAAGAATCCACCTGCCAATGCAGGAGACGCAGGTTCAATCCCTGGGTCAGGAAGATGCCCTGGAGGTGGAAATGGCAACCCACTTCAGTATTGTTGCCTGGAGAATCCTATGGACAGAGGAGCCTGGCAGGCTACAGTCTATGGGGTTGCAAAGAGTTGGATACAACTTGGCGACTGAGCACGCACGCATCAAGAGATGTCATTAAGAGAGTCAGAAGTCAAGTCACAGCATGTACTTATCTGACAAAACATTTATGAAGAGGGCTTTCCCAAACAAGAGGAGGGTGGAAGAGGGTGGAGAATGGAACAGGAAGGACAAATGTACAACATCCCTCAAAGTCATCAATACAGAATAGGGTAGTTAAGGGAAAAAGTGGTACAATTCATTGAATAAACATGTTAATAAGTACAGGACCACCTTATGAAAAGCCATCTAGCAAAGATTATAACTGACAATGACTTATTAAGAGCTATTTGGACAGCCAGCAATAGAAAGAGAACCCAATAGAAAACTGGACAAAATCCCTGAGCTAGCACATCATAGTTAAGATCCAAATGTCAGATAAACATTTAAAAATGTTCTCATCTCCTCATCAGTCATGAAAGACATGCAAATAAAATCCAGTATCAAATACCAGAATTGACAAAGCTTTAAGTACCAATAATGGCATTTGTTGGAGACGTGGAGAGCTATTGCAACTTTCATGGTTTGCTGTTGGTAAACATATGTTAGTACAACCACTTAGGTATACTGGCTAAAGTTCATCTTACATATAGGCTCTGACACAGCTGTTACATGCCTTGGTATATTCCAAATATAAATTTATACATATATTCACAGAAGGACATTTGCAAGAGTCCTTGTGGGAACATGACTTGTAATAATCTCACAATGGCAACAACACAAAAGGCCATCAGCATTTGAATGTATAAATATATTGTGTCATCTTCATACAAGCAACCTTATACAGAATTGAAAATTAATAAACTCTACTCATCAAATGCATGAACAACATGAATAAGCCTTGGATAATTTTGAGCAAAAGAAGCCAGCCAAACATACTGCATAAATTTCAGCGACAGATAAAACTGTCCAAAGGTATTCAAAGTCTGGGCAGTGATTACTTTGAAAGGGAAATGACAGTGAGATGCAAGGTGTTTTACTTATGAAAATGAATCTAGCTGACCTTATATCAGCCTGTCACTCTTAGAATCTAAACTAACATATTTTAAAAAGAAAATTAATCTAGCTTTGTGCATTTTTCTATTTCTGCAAATAAACTATTCCAAAAGTTTATTTAAAGGAAAAATAACTGAGAACAAAACTTAAGAGGTTTGATAAAATTTTGTCACTAACTTTTAAATAATTCTAAATTATTGATTCAAGTTATATTCTCATAAACAGTGGGTGGTTTGGAAATGGCTGAATCACTGTGTGTGTGTGTGCTAAGTTGCTTCAGTAGTGTCAGACTCTTTGCTACCCTGGGCCATAGGCCGCCAGGCTTCTCTGTCCATGGGATTTTCCAGGCAAAAATACTGGAGTGGGTTGCCATGCCATCCTCCAGGGAATCTTCCCAACCCAGGGACCAAATTTGCATCTCATACATCTCCTGCATTGGCAGGCAGCTTCTTTACTACTAGCGCCACCTGGGAAGCAGAAACATCTTTACCCAATGAAAATTAAAAGGAAGCCCCAAATGAGCCCTGAAGAAAGGGAATGATGTAGCTTAGTAGTGACTGGGACTTATAAAAAAGCATTTGGATCAGACCATAAGATGGCTTATTTTGTTGTCCATCTCAACTTCCCAGGGCAAGAAAGCAGAGTTAGAGCAACCCATGGTCAATGAAGAGGTTTGATAAAATTTTATCACTAACTTTCAAATAAGTGATACCCAGAGGATTGAGTGAGGAAGAGAGATCTCTGTCAGAAGACTTCAAGGAGTATAGGAATAGTGACTACAGAGATTTTAACCTCACATATTGTACTTTCCTGTATAGATTCCTTTATACAACTAAGTCAGTTTTCTAGGTGACCTGGAGATCTGAGTATCAAAAACTGGAAAATCTACCTGAGAATAATTTTTCTCATGCTAGAATAAAATAAACGAAATGTCAAGATAAAAAGTTACAAATACAGGATGAGCCTAGAGTCTGTCATACACAGTAAAGTAAGTCAGAAAGAGAAGAACAAACACCATAATATTAACAATATACGTGGAATCTAGAAAAATGGTACTGATGAAACTATTTGCAGGGTAGGAACTATTTTCAGAGGCACAGACATAGATAACAGACTTGTGGACGCAGGAGAGGAAGGAGAGGGTAGGATGAATTGAGAGGATAACACACGTATATACACTACCATGTGTAAAATAGCTAGCTAGTGGGAAGTTGCTGTATAAGACAGCAAGCTCAGCCCAGTACTCTGTGATGACCTAAAGGGGTGGAATGGTGGGGGTGGGAGGGAGGCAATATATGCATACTTATGGCTGATCCATGTTGTTATATAGCAGAAACCAACACAACATTATAAAGCAATTATCCTCCAATTAAAATTTTTTAAAGTTACAGGTACAATACTTATAAATACTCTTCTTGGCCTCATCAACCTAACTGTATAAATTGCTCGATTTAACAACCATAACAGAAAATTGAACAATGCTCCTACTCCAACGTCTTGACTCTCCACTGGGGTTATTGTAGATGGCGCTGGGACATCTTCCCAGTGCAGTGTGACGTACTTTAACTGCCCACCCCATCCCTCCCTAGCTCACAATAATGAATCCCTGGCAGGTGTTTTGCACAATGTGACCGTGACCCTTAACCCTGCCCTGTCTACCAGGTGATTAGGCCAATGACCCAAGCAGCTAATCAGAAGCTTGTCTCTAAGAACTGAAATTTAGAGTTGAAGAAGGAGTCATGTCTGTTTGGCTAATGCCAATTGGTAAAATGTGGGAAATGTGGGCCACTTTTTGTTTTTTAATTATGTGGGCTTGGAAGTGAAGAAAACTGGTCCACAGAGAAGGAGAGAAATAAGAAAGATACATAGAAACTGCCAAGCCTCACTGTAGACTCTAGTACTGCACTCTTGCCCTTGGATTTCAAAAGACACTCCTCTCTTCTCAGATGAAATGTCCCCATTTAATCTGATTGACAAAGTGTAAGATCTTTTCATTTGCTGTAATTCCTAATATACAGGGTATAACCACAGTGAAAAAAACAAAAGCTTAGGAATTCCATCTTGGCGAGAACACTTCTTATGCTCACTCAGATATCTGCCCTTTTGAATCTATAGCTTAGCTTCAAATAGATTTTCTTTACCTTCCTTTCTCAAAAATGTCATTTCTCTTACGTGAAAAAGTTCAGACTTGCTTGCCCTGTTTTTCAGTTTCCCTCTGGAACCAAATGAGACCAAGGCAGTTATTTAGTTTTGTTTCCTGGTTGTCCTTCAAGATGATGAAAATTGTCAATTTTTGTTTATTGAATTTTTATCTTCTTGCAAGTTGTAATGTTTTCATTTGACAGCATCTTATGCTGCAAAAGAGAGGAAAGGACAGCACCAAGTTATATTCTAGTATTCTGTGCAAAGAACTGCCAGTAATTTTTGTCCCCCAGGGAGCAAGCATTCTGGCCACCTCCCATTGGCACTGACAGAAAAAGAAGCTTTCGTGAGCATCCCAGACAGTAACAAAGGAGTTGTGCACATTATGTGTAGACTTGCCTTTCAGAACTGGGTTTATGTGATGGAGATCGATCTTTCAGACAGCAATTATAGATTCACCAAGGAATCAATGTGGCTAAATTTACATTGTCCTCAGCACAAGTGTTTGCAGCACAGTAAGTACCTTTAGGCTCTTGTCTGGGGAAATTCAAATAGATATAGATATAAATGTTCCTCAGACAAGTGTTTTTTTTCTGGGAACATATGGCTGACCAAGAAAATCAAGATGGATCCTGGACCATGTGCCACCTGCAAGACCTTAATTTTTGTGGTTTAAGTTAAGCAGGAAAAATGATAGTGTCATGAAGAAAATGGCATTGATCATAATAGACTAGCATTCAGACAGAGAAGGAGAAATACCATATGATATCGCTTATTTGTGGAATCTAAAAAGAAATGATACAGACGAACTTATTTACAAAAGAGAAACAGACTCATAGACTTGGAGAACAAACTTCTGGTTGCCAGGGGAAAGGTTAGGAGGAAGGGATACTTCGGAATTTGGGATCGATGTATACACGTGACTATATTTAAAATGGATAACCAACAAGGAACTACTGTATGGCACAGGGAACTCTGCTCAATGTCATGTGGCAGCTGGACAGGAGAGGAGTTTGGAGGAGAACGGATAGATGGATATGTATGGCTGAGTCCCTGTGCAGTCTGCCTGAAACCTTCACAACATTGCTAACCGGTTGTATTCCAATACAAAATAAAAAGCTTAACAAAAAAATAGACTAGCACTCATGTCTGGCATGATGCTAACAGCATATATCACAATATGAGGAGAAGTATTATTATTATTCCCACGTACTGATGAGTAAACTAGAGAAGTTGAGTCATATAGCTCCAAGCTTCAGAGCTGGGACTTGGGGCAGGCAGTTGGCCTTCAGTGTTCAGGTTCTGAGGGCTCAGTGAGACTCACTCCCTTACCTATTCACTGGACTACAGGGCATCTGCTAAGTGTCCACTCCCAGGTTTTAGGCAAGGGCTGCCAGAGAATCCCAAGGCTTGGCTAAAGTGAGCAGCAGGTGAGACCTGACATAAAAGTCTGGAAAATCATGTTGGAAGCTAAGACAAACACAAGAATACCAAGTAGCCAGACATGGTCGGGGGCCAGAAGGGACGTGGAGAGCAGTTAAGTTCACGGTCGGTTAAGATCTTTATTTATTTATTTTTTTTTTCCAAATCTTTTCTTTATTGAAGTATAGTTGATTTACAGTTTTATGTTAACTTCTGCTATACAGCAGTGATTGTTATACATACTTATACATGCTTTAAAAATTCCTTCCCATTATGATTGATCACAGGATATTGAATATATTCCTCCATGCTTTATACTAGGACCTTGTTGTTTATCCATAATAGTTTGCATCTGTTAATCCCAAACTCCCAATCCATCTTTCCCCTACCTCCCATTCCCCTTGGCAACCACAATATTGTTCTCCGTCTGTGAGTCTGTTTCTGTATTGTAGATAGGTTCATTTGTGTTATACTTCAGATTCCATATATGATGTCATATGGTATTTGTCTATCTTCTTATTTCACTTAGTATGATAATCTCTAAATCCATCCAGGGTACTGCAAATGGGTTTATTTTATTTTTTATGACTGGGTAGTAAATTGTATATATATATATATAAAACACATCTATTTTACCCATTCATCTCTTGATGGACATTTAGATTGTTGCTTCCATGTCTTGGCTATTAGGAAGAGTCTTGCTATGAACATAGGGATGGATGTACCTTTTTGAACTATAGTTTTGTCCAGATATGTGCCCAGGAATGGGATTACTGGATTATATGCTAACTCTAGCTTTTTGAAGAACCTCCATACTGTTTTCCATAGTTGCTGCAACAACTTTCATGTCAACCAACAGTGTAACAGAGTTCCCTTTTTCTTTTTTTTTTTTAATTTATTTATTTATTTTTTTCAGTGGGTTTTGTCATACATTGACATGAATCAGCAATAGATTTACACGTATTCCCCATCCCGATCCCCCCTCCCCCCTCCCTCTCGGTTAAGGTCTTTAATAGGAAGAGTGTCTAAGCCCACCTGGATCAATGCAGGAGCCAGGCATCTGTGCTTAAAGTCAGCAGTGCTAATACCACATGCTAGGCAAGGTGCTCAGCCACCCATGGCTTTCACAGACAGCACAAGGAAGCAGGCATCCTCAGACTACCTACCACCATCAGGTCATGTGGAGGGAGCACAAGCCTCGGAGATGGAGCCTATGGCACAGTTCCGCTGTGTCACTCTGTCCCTCTCTGCCCAAGTTGCGTGAGTTTCTAAACTTTTTCCTGTGGGAGAGGGGAAATCTTTATTTCTACTGCATTCACAGCCAGGTCCCACGAAGAGAAGGAATGGTTGAACTAGTATGTGAAATGAGAACTGCAAATCTTCAGAATCTTTTTTTACCATAATTCCCAGTATCATCCCATCACAGATGACTCAGCATCTGCCAAAAGCTTTATAAAAAGTAAAGTTCCATATACATTTATTGTTGGAGGAATTCTCAGACAATGGAGAATGATCACTTTAAAGACCTCTTCTATGTTTCTTGCACACCAAAGCCTGCTCCTCCCAGACCATAGCAATGGTGTGGTAAATTCCCCCAAATGGCTTCTCCTCTGTCACACTCAGACTGTTCTATGGCTTCCTCCTGATTTCTTCTCTCAGCTCCCCTCCACCTCTTGTTAGTTGGTTTCTCTCAGTTCAGGTCCCCTAGAATATCTAGTGAAATTTCTCAAAGTATCTGGGACACTAAATTCAACTCACTTCCATCTTCAGACATTTATGGTAGTTCCTAGTTTTTCTCAATATGTTTCCATGACTTTCTACCCCATAATAAAACAGCTAGGAAGCCATCAGCTGGTTTTGTTTTCTATGAACAGAGTGATTGGGAAGACCTGAATTTCCCAGAAATTGGGACTCGTCCGACTCAACAAACAACCATCTCATAAATAATAGAGTAGAATGTAGGAAAAATGAGGGAAATGCAGCTCTTTAACATTCCTGGGGAATAAAGTAGAGATTGCATAGCACCATCCTTGTATTGGAAGCTGGAGAAGGCAGGTAATTTTGCTTGACCTGGGTCATAGTGAAGGAGGCAAGTTTAGTACAAAAGTTAGTCAATTAATTTTTAAAGTCACACTTATCAAAACAATTATTTGAAAAAAGTCCTGGTTATAAAATAAATGAGTCATGGGAATATAACGTACAGCATGGTGACTGTAGTTAATAATACTATGTTTCATATTGGAAAGCTACCAAGAGATATTAAAAGTTCTCATCACAAGAAAAAATTCTGCAACTACGTATGATGACAGATGCTAGGTAGACTTATTGTGGTGGTGATCATTGTGCAATATGTACAAATCTTAAATTATTATATTATACACCTGAACCTCAAAAATTTTAAAAACAAAACAATAGTTGTTTAAGTTCTGCCTAACCATCAACCAATGGCAATATTTTCAGACATCTAGAAAAATGAGAAAGGAGCCCAGCATCACACCTATTTTAGAAGAAAGATTTTATTGTGCTTAGAGGATTGTTACTGGTTTAATTTCATTGTGCTTTTCTGAAGAATTCTACAACTGAAGGATGGTAACGGAACTGATTTATTGACTGCACACAGCATGATTTGCAGGAAAAGGCCCTCATTAGAAATATACCACTTTTGGCTTCAGGTGAATACTATCCATAATGTCCATATCTAAGTCCTGGAGGGACAATCTCTAGGGAAGAAGGAATGATGGGTGATTTCTGTCCTTGAGGTGTTGAATTCCCATGTGGGGGGGAGGGTGTCTCTCCCTCTGATTGATGATGTTGTCCACCTCCCTCTGCTTCCAGAATGTACTACTTTGCCTTCAGAGCTCTGACTCAAGGGACGTGGGATTCCCTTAGCAGAGATGAGAGAGTCTGGTGTTTTCATAGGACCCAAATTCTAAAAGTGATCAAACATGGAGAAGGGACAGAGTACCTCAACCCTCTGGCTCATCATAGCAAACTTCCTTGATCCTGTCTGAGCTCACGGACCTTGGATGATCTCAGTCCATCTCCTATGATGTAAACCTTTGTCCCCAAGAATCACCTGTACTTTCTGTGTTCTTTCCTTCTAGTTCCAGCTCCACTAGCATAGGCAGGGCCCAAGCTAACATACAAGCCTTTGTCCCAGCACTATGACTTCTCTCATGGCCAAGAGAACATTCCAGCATTGATGTCAACTTCATGCTTAGAGCCTGCCCACTCACACCCCACTTCTGGTCGGGAATATCTTTAGCAGGACATGAGCTCTCTTTCTACAGGTATGACTGGTCTCTTATGCTGGCTCATGGGCTCTCCCTTGCAGAACCACTCTTAAGATAGAAGTATTATTCTTGTTTCAAGTCACATTTCAACATTACAAATCAACACACTAAGGGACAAAGAGATTAAATGATTTTCCCCAAATCACACAGCTCATAAGAGATTTGAATCCAGGTGAATGTCGTCACTCAGTCACAGTTATTCTCTGCTGGCTTCAGCAGTCTTAAGTTTCTCATGCCCACTTTATATGTCATAGAAATGAATGATCTGTCATAACTAACTCTGAGCCTGTGCTGGTATGTTTTGAATCAACCAGCTTTTATTGATTCAGATCTCTGGGTAAGCCTGTTTAGGCTCACTATTCATTATTCTTCTCCTTGCTCTGAAATGGGACTGGCTGATGAACTTGAAGAATGGAAGGAGAATGCTATCATTGCACTCTGACTGGTGAAGATGCCTCCTTCCAGGCTGAAATGTTATGGTAAATGGTCAGTGGTCTGAGGCATTCATCCTGATATTATAGTGCAGACAGTTAAGCTTGGGGGGGATTCTCAATTCTTTGTAATTTCATAAGCTGAGGAGACCCCTCTGAGCACAGAAGGCTGAGAAGTAAGTGAATGTGCATTGTTAGCGGAATGCTTTGTGCTTTGAGAATCCCCATAGAGAAAAGCAAAGAGGAGAATGTCCAACTTGATTCAGACCAACTGGGATCTCATGACCCTCAGCCCCGCATTGGACTTACGATGTCTGGTAATCACCTTTCTGTTCTAGAGCAGCAGTCAGCTGTGCCCTGAAACTCCATGGGGAATGTTCTCCAAGACCTCCTGGGCAGCTAGCACCTATGTCATTTAAACATCACCAAGGTCTTCCCAAGACCACAGCTTAGAGCTTCCTCAGGTCTCCTCGGCTACCTGTTTCATGCTGATCTCTTGTGTTCTCTTTTCATCTGCAATGTCTTCAGATATGCCCTGTCATTGGCTTTTCCTTCCCAGGCTAGACTTTCTAGCATCAACTTATGAGGCAGGAGGTTGGTCCTTCGGGATTCCCTGGTGGCTCAGTGTTAAAGAATCTGTCTACAATGCAGGAGACATGGGTTCGATCCCTGCGTTGGGAAGATCTCCTGAAGAAGGAAATGACAACCCACTCCAGTATTCTTGCCTAGGAGAGCTCATGAACAGAGGAGCCTAGTGGGCTGCAGTCCATGGGGTTGCAAAGGGTCGGGCATGACTTAGTGACCAAACAACAACAAAAACTAGGCTGGGCATTTGCCGCTCATCCCTCAGCTCCCTCTATCAAGCCAGTCTCCCTGAATTTCTCTCTCCACATTTGATTTGGGGATGATTGATTGCCAACCTTGATACAAATTACTGACTATCCTGCAGCAACCTGGCTACCAGAAATATGATAATGTGGCCATTCTTAGAGACAAGGGTTCCCAACCTTTACAACCATCTTCAAACCAATAATTCTACTCGTGTGTTCAGCTGGGTGTATGTGTATGTGTGTGTGTATGTGTAGAGGTAAGAAAGGCAGAGAGGATGGACCTTTGACCAACTTTTCATCAACACTACTTGATCCAAGGAGTGATTTCTGGTAGGAAGCCAAGGATCTAGTGTGAGGTTGTAAGTCCCCCATGGCATGATCCACAGAGTGGTTTTTACTCCTGTCATGCCCAGAGAAGTTCCTTGGAATGCTCTGTGGCCTCCACACCCTGACATGAACAGGAAGATGACGAAAGATGAGAAATGGAGGGTCAGGAATGGAGGCCTGACTGAGGGCATAGATGACCCTTACCAAAAGTAATTGTTGGACAGAAGGAAACATCAGAACCAATTGCTTGGGACACAAGAAATGATGAAAGATTAGAAAATCACCAGAGTCCAGGTATTTTTGAGGGTCACCATGGAACAGTGAGTGAAAAAAAAATTGTGAGGTGTTGGGCAGCACTTTATCATGTTTGCAGGATGACATGGGGAAAGGGGACAAGCAAATTTCTAAATACACTTTCTGCAAACTCTTTGACCCTTTAAAGATTTATTTTAGTTCTGCCTGGGCAAATGTTTGAGACTACTTAAGTGGATACAGTGACTCTGGTTTATAGCCCTCGTTCCTAACTTAAGAGATACTCTTGATATATACCCCATATTCTTCAGCTGAGCATGGCAAAGCTATGGACACGTCCAGGAAAAGCAAGTTGAAATGGTACATTAACTGCAAGTTTACAAAATCAAAAAAATTAGAAAGTGTCTTTACTTAAATATACACAAAGTCTATATTTTTGTCCTTTTTTAAATAAAATTCAATGAGAAAAATCAAATGGCTGACGATGGCAACTGTAAACTCAAGCTTATTCACAACCATTCTCTGAAATGCACTCCAGCATCTCCCTGCTCCTCCCTCTCCTCATCCCAGGCACTCACAGGCACACACACACAGTGGTGTCTTTTCATCCTCTGGACCACCCCTGCCTTCTTTCCACTCCTTACACGTGGCCAGCACCCTCCTGCTTCAGGGCACTTGCACTCACTCTCCATCTGCTAAGAGTTGATGTTTCCTCTCTTCCTGGTTTCGCTGACTCTGTTTACCCCTGCTCACTTCCTCAGAGCATTCTTTCCTACTAAGTACTTTCTCCTTTCCCATAGTAACCAGGACAGAGTCATGGGGATGTCAGAATTTCTTGGTTACTACTGTCTGGAGAATCCCACGGACAGAAGAGCCTGGCGGGCTACAGTCCAGAGGGTCGCAATGCATGGGACATGAACGAAGCAATTTAGGAGACACATACTCACTCAGATGTGTACACAGTGAGCCACATTATTTCCTTGTGCCGAAGTTCTCACTGAACTTTATTAAAGGTGGGGTTTAGAATATGAAGGGTTTTTTTGCTTTTTTCTGGCTGCATAGCTTTCAGGGGTCTTAGTTCCCCAACCAGGAATTAAGCCCCCAACCCACAGGAGTGATAGTGTGGAGTCCTAACCACTGGAAAACCAGGGGATTCCCAAAAGTCTAGATTTATTATTTTTTTTTTTTTTTTACATTTTTGCCATGTTGCTCGCAAGATGTCAGGTCCCAGACCAGAAATCAAACTTAGGTCACGGCAGTGCCAGCACCAAAGCCTAACCACTAAGCCACCAGGGAGCTCCTAAAGGTTTAGAATGTGATTAAAGTTGTCATGATCCCTTGAAAGTTCAGAACATTCTCCTTTTGACAAACTATTCAAGTTAAAACTCCCTAATTCCCTATTGGGTTTTTGTCTTCTCTTTCAAATTCATCCTCCCTCCCCACCCTTCTCTAGAAGGTGTTTGGGTATGAAATGAAGTTTACACATCCCAAGGACACAAGGGAAATGAAAGATGATTTGTCCTCTGCTGCCCTCAAGGTCCTCACTGGCTTCTTTATCTGCCTGGTGACCGTTGACTCCTGTGCCCAGCATACACAGAGGAATCTGGGAATCTCCAGATTCTGATGGATGCTGTTCTACCCACTCCTGATGACCACATACCTTGCCAGTATCTTCTGCCATCATGCCCTCTATATTCATGGCCCTTCTGTCCATCCCCAGATCTCTTCCGCACCACTGGGAAGTAGCACTATAGCATTGGACATTGGAGCTAATTTGGAGATAAAGCCAACAGTTGAGGAGTTCGCCTGCTAGAAGCAGGCAGGAGACTCTTAGAAAAAGAAACACCAGACCTGGCTCTTTGGGCATGACAGTTGGCATCAGCATCTTCCAGCTCCAGTGGTATGTGCAGGAGCACAAGCATCTCCCTAAACTGTCCAGATTCCAGGTTCAGCAGTAACAGTGGCCTCCCAGACTTGCTGGCAGCAACAGAAGCATCCTGGCCACTTTCTTGACTTCTTTTTAATCTAGTCACTGTGGTCTGAAATTGATCAGCAATCAAAGATGACTTCCAAGTGCTGACTTAAACATCACTGAGAGGACACTGAGGACAGACCTCTGGGGTCAGGAGCTTACAACAGGAATTATGTATCTGAGGACCAAAGAAGGAAATTCTCACCAAAGCACAGTCATTCAAATCCAATGACCATTTACTACTAACATTTTGTTTTCAGAAAACTTATTTTAGCAGATATTTTCTTCTTATTGTAGATTTAAAGCCAAGTTTTCCTGCCAACAAGGAGCACACAGTGCAGTGAGGGAGATAGGGTGCAGCTCAGATACGCTACATGCATTCGCAGAGTGTTCTCAAAGAACTGGAATTTGAGGATAAGCAATGTCTGCAGGGGCCTTCTGGGTTTTAATTAGTATGTAATATTGCAAATAATATTTTGACTCAAACCGAATTTTAGTTTAATTATAATTACATTACAATTATAATTTTCCCTTGAAATTAAAATAAATCTGGACTTAGGTAAAGATATATTTTATCCCAAAAGGTTATTGCCAGAGGAACTAATGCAATAGAGAGAAGGACCTATTGCAATAGAGAGAAGGCTGTTGAGATCCACAGTTTTCCCTTGCAGCTCAGTGCAAGGGAAACTTAAAGAACTCACCTGCCAATGCAGGATATGCAGGTTCAATCCCTGGGTTGAGAAGATCCCCTGAAGGAGAAAATGGCAATCCACTCTAGGATTCTTGCCTGGGAAATCCCATGGACAGAGGAGGCTGGTGTATTACAGTCTATAGGGTTGCAAGAGTCAGACACAACTTAGTGACTAAACAATAACATTGAAATCCACAAAAGTCTCCAATCTCAAGCAGAAAGGGGGTTTTCTTGGACAGAGGGATGCAAACAGGGATGAAAATAATAGGGTGTGGGGAAGTGAGATGAGAGGATGGAGGTGGCAGAGCTGGCATGTGATAGGAGAGTTTGTTACCCTGCGAGGTCCAGCCTAATTCTAGGAAGGGTCTTTAAAAAGGGGCTGTGTGCCGCTCAAGTTGAGGGTAGGTCAAAGTCCAAGGGTGTGTGGGGAAGGAGAGAAGTTTAAAGAAAATTTGTTCAAGTCCTGGTAGCAGTATTTTGTCCATACTGGGTACAAATAGTTAAGCTAACCACTTATGGGACAAAGAATGGGAATTTGGAGGGTCTATGTCTGACTTTTTCAGAGATAAACAAGGGGGGCATCTGAGAGTTTTATCTAAGTCCTAGGGCCAACGGTGTTTTTTTTTAACAATAAATCATTTCCTTGAACAGAAAGAGCGGAGAGGTTTCTTAATTGCTCTTTCCTAAGAGCACAGGGCAATGATAAAATTCAACTTTGTCTATTAATTTCTGTGTGAGTTTGAGCCTCAGTTTCCTCACAGGAAACTTGAGATAAAAATGGTTCCTATGTCAGGGTGAGAACTAAAGATGGAAACTTAGATAAGAGAAGTTAGCATGGTATCAAGTATATTTTAAGAGTTTGATAATACTAGTCATTTCCCAGAGAAGGAAATGGCAACCCACTCCAGAATTCTTGCCTGGAAAATCCCATGGATAGAGGAGTCTGGCGGGCTATATATAGTCCGTGGGGTCGCAAAGAGTCGGACATGACTTAGCAACTAAACAACAATAGAAGTCATTATTATTCAGACTATTTTTGTTGTTATGATTACTGCATCCTGGGTATTGCTTTTAGTAAAGCAGTTTTTTATTATCTATTTTAAAATTAAATACAAGTATCCAGAGCCCAATCAGAGCAAAGTACTCAGCCAAAAATAAGCAGGTGAATAACCTTAGTATGCTCCCTTACCATTCAGAAGAGAGCCACTGGCATAGGAAGTATTTGACCAAAAAAGGACATACTAGTTAGCTCTTGTTAAATTGACTTTCAAGTATTTTCACTTAATTCATTTGCTGGAACCCACACAAAGTGCTCTTTGCAATCTAAATGAGCACAAGCCTCCAGGGTGTAGAGGCCAGAGGCTTCCTTCTGACCTACAGGGAAGCTGACTCTCTGAGGCTTTTTCCTCCCGGTCTCAAATGTGGACTAAGACTCATGCTAATGTGGCCATAGCTGCTCTTTCCAGGAGCAGTCTGATTCTTCTGGATCTCTTCCTCTTACACTGGGAATGAAGCTTCTCCTAACATCTTCTTATTGGTTTAGAAAGGATTCCTTAAAGACTTTATACAGGACCTTAAATATTTTATGGGCTCATCTGCCTGTTTAATTATGTCTACATGCAAAAAAGGCTTCCTGGCTACGCATACATTTTGCAATACTGTTACATAAATAATTAAACAGCTGGGCTTCTCTGTATCCTTAAGAAAAGTAAGTCTTCCCAGTCTTTGCTAGGGAAGAAAGGCCTAAAGTGAAGAAGCTGTGCAAATTTATACAGAAGTAGATCTCCACATATAAGCAGGGTGACAGATTTTCATTTTTAAAGCCAATTGGACAACAACAACAACAAGGAAAGGTCTGCCCTTTGCCTTGAACGTTTAGCAGGCTAGCTTAAAATATGCCCTAGTGGAGCTTTGGCATAAAAGAGACACAAATGAGAATCTTAATTTTACCATTTACCAACTGGGCAAAACTATGCAAGTCATTTAACCTCTTTGAGACTTATTTTCCTCATTTAAAAAAGTGGGGAGAAATAATGTGCAAAATAGTATTGATTCCTCAAAAAATTAAAACATAAAATTACCACATGATCCAGTAATTCCACTTCTGGGTACATACACACGAGACTGGAAAGCAGGAATTGAACGGGTATTGGTATACCCATGTTCATTGTACTGCTATTCACATAGCTCAAATGTGGAAGCCACTAAGATGACCATCAACAGATGGATGGAATAAAATGTGATACATATATGTACACAGTGGAACATTGTTCAGCTTTTAATAGAAAGGAGACTCTGACACATGCTACAACATGGATGGATCTTGAAGATGTTATGCTATGTAAAACAAGCCAGACAGAAAAAAAGATGAGAAAGAGTAGAGCAGTGATTAGAAATGCAGATTCTGGGAGCAGATGCTGGCTGTACCACTGCTCTGTCTGTGACTCTGTGGATGGCTTCACCACTGCAGCCCTCAACCTATGAAGATGATGATAGCATCTTCCTAATAGTTTTGTTAGGAGAAGTTAACTCACGTGGAAAGTGTAAATTGCTGTGGGTTGCAGTAATGCTTCTCAACTATCCTTGATTATTCTCCATCTGAAGTGACTATTAGTTTATTCTAAGGAAGGAGTTCTCAAACTTGACTGAACATCAGAATCACCTTAAGGGCCTGAAAACATATTACCCAATCCCGAAGTTTCTGAATAGAGCATGACCTTAGAATTTGCTTTTCTAAAAAGTTCTTAGATGAAGCTGATTTTGCTGGTCTGGGGGACCACATATTGGGACCCAGAAGCTGTGTTTTAGCAAACCTCCCCTAGGTGATTCTTAGCATAAGCTAAAGGTTGAGAATGAATTTGAGCAAACTCCAGGGGACAGTAAAGGACAGAGAAGCCTGGTGTGATGCAGTCCATGGGGTTGCAAAGAGTCGAATACAACCTAGTGACTGAACAACAATAGTTTGAGAACTGCTCTTAAGGTTATTAAAAACCAACACACTTAATCCTTCTTCTGTTCTGTCCATCTTAGCATATCTCTAAGTCTTTAGGCCATGGTGTATCAAAACCCTCCTTTACTTTTTTTTAACAGTAAAAACTGATTAATTTCTGCCCAGGTTCTTCCATGCTTAGCTGCCTAAATAATTCTCCATATAGCTTGGATAAAATTGAAAAGGAGTGTTGCTCATCAAACAAGTTGAAGTGATTTTTCAGACTTTCAAAGGAAACATGCTCTTACTTCCAATTATGTTTCTAGTGCTAGAGATGGTAAGATTTAATCATCAAAGGTTTCACCGTGGGCGTTCTCACCAACTGTTTTAGGAGAATTTCTATGGTCAGAAAAATGATCTGAAACTTGAAAATAAAAATGTGGGCATAGTGTCCATATCATATGGGGCAAGGACCATCAAGGATTGTTTAGGAGAATGCACTTAGTTCATCTCACTGTTTAAGACTAATTGAAAGCTACAGGGGACATAGTATAACTACGGCTGATTCACACTGATGTATGGCCAAAACAACACAATATTTTAAAGCAATTATCTTTCAATTAAATTTTTTTTAAAAAAGAATAACATCCACAAAACCTGAAAATAAAAGTTATAGATGTAATGAAGTTACTTATAAACATATGTGTTTTTGTCCTATAGTGATGCAAATAATTTGTCAAATAAACAGATTAATCCCACAAATTGATAGTCTATTAAACATTAAACAGTAGTATCTAATCAACAATCATCTCAATATTTCTTTGCTTAATGGCCTGTGAATCTTGCCTCTTAAATGCTCTTTGAACCAGTCACAACATGTTACTGATTTCCTCATTAATTAAGGAATTAAAACCTTTGACAGGTACTCATTTCATATTTGCCTGAGAAACATGATTCTGAGATCAGCCCAGTTTCCACATGGGAAAGTACTCAGGTGGTGGGTCTTCAGGTATTCTGCCTTTCCGAAGTGAAGTACTGCCTGTGTGTTAGAACTACAGGGTGGGGACTTTTGATCATATTACCCTGGAACTTTTTTACTAAGCTATGCTACCTAACACCAGTATCAAGTTCTGGCCTCGTTTCTGACTACGTCACTTCTGACACCTAGTTGTTGTAACGTCCACGGGTTCTATATAAAAACAAGGCATTACACACGGGTAGTCACACTATAACTAGGTAATGGTGACCAGTGAGAGTATATGCCAGAATCTCCTACATCACAAGGCAGAGAGAAACTGCACATAGCTGACCTAGACATACCCTATATCTTCTCTCTACTGAGTCCAAGTTTCTCAGAGAGAATGAGCATTTTTTTAAACAAGTATATAAAATTATTTTTCCTCGATAGAAAATGTTCACTAAAATCTTATTCTCTGAAATGCAAAGTAGATGAGATTTTAGAAAATGAGTAAAAGCAATTTTTCTCTCAAAAGAAAACTGAGAGAAGGAAATAATACATAGAAATGCAAAACAAAATTCAAAACTAAAAGTGAGTAAATTGGTGGATAAATTAAAAATATAGTTGCTTAAAAAGTCTAATATAATGGGAAAAACACTGTTAAGTTTAATAAAAAATAAGATTAAGAAATGAAAATTAGAAAGAGGATATGATGAATACAATGATTAAAATATAAAGGATTACTGTCATTATTTTGTAATAAAATACTGATGAAACAGTGTCATGTTCTAAATGAAATGCTTCATGTTCTAAAAGACCAACAAGTATACAATGGTAACAGTCAAACCAGCACCAACATTAACACAGTAAGAAATAGAAAATCTGAATGAAAACAGAAGAGTAAATCTCTAAAGATTATCTACAGCAATAAAGGTCATCAGTGTGAGAGGAATTTTTTATCTTTACTCTTTGTAACTTTCAGAGAACATAGCCTATTCCATTTCACGGAGCTAGAGGAAAGTATTTCCAGCCAATTAACAGAAAAACTAACATCCAGAAGAATGGGTTGATGTCTCATATCAGAGCTGGCTGCCAAGATTAGATTCAGCAGATTGTCAGTTATGGTCCGTTTCCCCAATAACGTTCAAGAGGAAAGTGCAAGAACGACATGAATTTTCAAGTGGATGGAACATTTGAACAGACTATATATTTTGTCATAGAAGCACAATTACACACTACTGGTAAACTGTAAATCTGGGAAAGACACCAAAATTGCTCTGATTATTAAGGACATCATTGGAAAGAGCTTTCAAGTTGCTGAGAAAATAGGTGAAATTGAGAAACTGGGTGCTGTGATTGAAGAGTGTGAAAGACTAGACAAAATTGAAGCTCTTTAATCCATGAGAACAACTCTGTATTGATGACTGTGTGTGGCTGATTGAAAAGGATTTTTTTCTGCAGAGGGAGAAGACAGTGAAAACCACACATCTACACACTTTAAGACTTGTAAGAAAGGCATAAAGTCTTCTTTGTTATGAAGTTGTCCAACTAACATTTAATTAATTAGGAGAAAAGAAAGAATGAGAAAGGAAGAAAAAATAGGTAACCTGCAACAAAAAATCAACAGCACAACAGTATAAAAGTAAAATACAAAAAGATGTCAAAAATCTAATTCTCCATTTTAAGAGCAACTTTGGTGTAATTAGATATCCATATATTTATATAGTATATATACTTATATCTTTATATATTATAGCTAACTATCATATATAATAGTAACTTTCTTTTTTATGTTTTGTGTGTATAAAAACAGGCTCACACCATACATATTTTTGTTTAATATTATTTTTCATTTAAAATATATCATGAACTTCTACTTGTAGAAGGATAGGATATATATACTCTTCCCTATTCCTGTCACTAGGCTCCTCCATCCATGGGATTTTCCAGGCAAGACTACTGGAGTGGGTTGCCATTTCCTTCTCCAGAAGATCTTCCTGACCCAGGGACTGAACCCCAGTCTCCCATATTGTAGGCAGACTTTTTACTGTCTGAGCCATCAGGGAAGTCGCTCACTAAAAACCTTAGATATTATATAAAAACAACACAGAAAGATTCTAAAAGATGAAACTAAGCTAGTTTCAGCTAGCTAGAAACAGCTAGCCCACTAGCTGGGTTGGGAAGAATCCCTGGAGTAGGAATGGCAACACAACCCAGTATTCTTGCCTGGAGACTCCCATGGACAGAAGAGCCTGTTGGGTTAAAGCCCATGGGGTCACAAAGAGTCAAACATGACTGAGCAACTGAGCATACACACACACAGAGTCTATCAGTTCAGTTCAGTTCAGTCGCTCAGTCATATCCGACTCTTTGCGACCCCATGAATCGCAGCACGCCAGGCCTCCCTGTCCATCACCAACTCCCAGAGTTTATTCAGACTCATGCCCATCGAGTCAATGATGCCATCCAGCCATCTCATCCTCTGTCATCCCCTTCTCCTCCTGCCCCCAATCCCTCCCAGCATCAGGGTCTTTTCCAGTGAGTCAACTCTTCGCATGAGGTGGCCAAAGTACTGGAGTTTCAGCTTCAACATCAGTCCTTCCAACTAACTAGGTGGAGCTAAAGAATGTAGGCAACCTAGAGATCCCAGTAAAAGCCTACACTCTTCAGTTTAAGAATCAGAAAAGGAACAACATAGCAAGACAGAAACATTTTAACCAACAACTGCTCTAGCCACCTAATAAACACTACAAAAAAAAACTGTGACCCCCACCCCTAGCTTTGCCAGCAAAGGTTGAGTGGAGAGCCTAGATGTCTACCCTTGTAAGGCTGCAAAGAAACACCTCAATACCACCTCTACACATGTTGATTTGACAGCTTAAAATACTCACCAATTCCTTAAAAGACACAAGTTACCACAAGTCAGCCAATATGAATAGATTATTTTAATAATCCTATAGCAATTAAGAAAATTCAATTTATAATTTAAAATCTAAAAAAAAGTAAAAAGAAATTTCTAGGATCAAATGGTTTCACTAGAGATTTCTACTAAAAGTTTAAGGAAGAATTAATAACAGTTCTAAACAATCTCTTCTAGATAATAGAAAGGAAAGCATACTTCTTAATTTATTTTATTAAATTAACATTACCCTAATATCAACAAATGGTGTGGGACCAAGCAGACGAACATAAACAAAAAATAAACCTCAATTTAAATCTCACATTTTATAAAAGAGTTTTCTCAAAATGGATCATGGACTCTCATGGCTCAGTGGTAAAGAATCTGCCTGCCAATGCAGGAGACATGGGTTCAATCCCTGATCAGGGAGGATCCCACATGCCTCGGAGAAACTAAGCCTTTGCACGACAGCTACTAAGTCTGTGCTCTAGAGCCCAGGAGCTGCAACTACTGAGCCCATATGCAGCACCTACTGAAGCCTACTGACTCTAAAGCCCATGCTCCACAACAACAGGAGCCATCACAATGAGAAGCTCACACACTGCAACTAGAGAGTAGCTCCGGTTCATAAAACTGAGAAACTAGAAGCAACAAAGACCCAGCACAGTCAAAACCAAATAAATAAATAAAACCTAAAAATATAACCAGAGATCAAATTGCCAACATCCATTGGATCATCAAAAAAGCAAGAGAGTTCCAGAAAAACATCTACTTTTGCTTTATTGACTATGCCAAAGCCTTTGACTGTGTGCATCACAGCAAAGTGTGGAAAATTCTTAAAGAGACGGGAATACCAGACCACCTGACCTGCCTCCTGAGAAAGAAGCAACAGTTAGAACTGGACATGGAACAACAGACTGGTTCCAAATAGGAAAAGGAATATGTCAAGGCTGTATATTATCACCCTGATTATTTAACTTATATGCAGAATACATTATGAGAAATGCTGGGCTGGATAAAGCACAAGCTGGAATCAAGATTGGCAGGCGAAATATCAATAACCTCAGATATGCAGATGACACCACCCTTGTGGCAGAAAGCAAATATAAACTAAAGAACCTCTTGATGAAAGTGACAGAGGAGAGTAGAAAAGTTGGCTTAAAACTCAACATTCAGAAAACTAAGATCATGGCATCTGGTCCCATCACTTCATGGCAAATAGATGGGGAAACAATGGAAACAGTGAGAGACTTTATTTTGGGGGGCTCCAAAATGACTACAGATGGTGACTGCAGCCATGAAATTAAATGACACTTGCTCCTTGGAAGAAAAGTTATGACCAACTTAGACAGCATATTAAAAAGCAGAGACATTACTTTGCCAACAAAGATCCATATAGTCAAAGCTATGGTTTTTGCAGTAGTCATGTATGGATGTGAGAGTTGGACTCTAAACAAACCTGAGAACCAAAGAATTGATGCTTCTGAACTGTGCTGTTGGGGAAGACTCTTGAGAGTCCCTTGGACTGCAAAGAGATCAAACCAGTCCCTCCTAAAGGAAATCAGTCCTGAATATTCGTTAAAAGGACTGATGCTGAAGTTGAAACTCCAATACGTTAGCCAGCTGATGCGAAGAGCTGACTCATCGGAAAAGACCCTGATGCTGGGAAAGACTGAAGGCAAAAGGAGAAGGGGCAACAGAGGATGAGATGGTTGGATGACATCACCAACTCAATGGACATGGATTTGAGTAAACTCGGAGTTGGTGACAGACAGGGAAGCCTGGCATACTGCAGTCCATGGGGTCGCAAAGAGTAGGCCACAACTGAGCAACAGAACTGAGCTGAAAACTATAAAACTTTTAATAATAAAAAGGATAAAATCTCTAGGATACAAAGCTTTATAAATATATCCTCTATTGCAACTGAAAATATGATCCAGTAAAATTAAATTTCACTTTATAATAAAATAATTCAAAACTTTTGCTCTATGAAAGGCCCTACTAAGTCAATGAAAAGGTAAGCGACAAGATGTAGTGAAATATTTGCAAACCACATAATGAACAAAGGACTTTCATCTATAATATTTTAAAACTTTCAAAATTCAATTGCAAAAAAATTAAATTAAATTAAAATAGTTCAAAAGGCAAAAAACAAGACATTTCACCAATAAAGATAAAGTAAGCACATGAAAAGATGTTCAACATCATTAGCAATGAATGAAATGAAAATGAAAATCATATTGAGCTATCACTACTTACTTCCAGGAATGGCTAAAACAAAAAAAAGTAGTTCCAACACCAAATGATGGCAAGGATATGGAGAAATTAGCTAACCCATTCATTGGTATTTGGAAGAGACAATGGTACAGCCACTCTGAAAAACAGTTTGGCAATTCTTATAAAACTAATCATGCAACTAACAAGCATTTCAGCAACTGTACTCCTGGGCATTTATCCTAGAAAAATAAAAACTAATGTTCACACAAAATCCTGTATCTGAATGTTTATAGAGATTTTGTTTGTAACTGCCAAAAACTAGAAATATCCCAGATGTCCTTCAACAAATCAATGGTTAAACAAACTATAGTACAAAAAGGGACAAACTATTGAAACATACAAAACTTGAATAGAAAAAAAAAAAACCCCAAATGGTTGCATACTTTGTGATGATATATACATATCATTACTTACTGCAATATTCTTGCCTAGAAAATTCCATTGACAGAGGGGCTGGGCGACAGCCCATGGTGTCACAAACAGTTGGCCACAGCTGAACGATTGAGCATATATGTATCATTAAATGTGAAAAGGCTGGCTTAAAACTCAACATTCAAAAAAACTAAGATCATAACATCCAGTCCCATCATTTCACTGCAAAGAGATGGGTAAAAAGTGGAAACAGTGGCAGACTTTATTTTCTTGGGCTCCAAAATCACTGTGGATGGTAACTGCAGCCACGAAATTGAAAGACACTTGCTCCTTGGAAGAAAAGCTATGACAAACCTAGACAGTGAATTAAAAAGCTGACGTATCACCTTGCAACAAAGGTCTGTATAGTCAAAGATATAGTAGAGTCTATATAGTCAAAACTACCGGTTTTTCCAGTAGTCATGTACAGATGTGAGAGATGGACCATAAAGAAGGCTGAGGACTGAAGAATTGATGCTTTTGAACTGTGATGCTGAAGAAGATTCTTGAGAGTCCCTTGGACAGCAAGGAGATCAAACCAGTCAATTCTAAAGGAAATCAGTCATGAGTATTCATTGGAAGGACTGATGCTGGAGCTGAAAGCCCAATACTTTGGCCACCTGATATGAAGAACTGACTCATTGGAAAAGACCCTGATGCTGCAGAAGATTGAGGGCAGGAGGAGAAGGGGATGACAGAGGATGAGATGGCTGGATGGCATGCCTGACACAATGGACATGTTTGAGTAGGCTCTGGAGTTGGTGATGGACAGGGAAGCCTGGAGTACTACAGTCTATGGGGTCACAAAGAGTCTGACATGACTGAGCAACTGAACTGAACTGAACTGATGCTGAAGCTAAAGCTCCAGTACTTTGGCTACCTGATGCAAAGAGCCGACTCATTGGAAAAGACCCTGATGCTGGGAAAGATTGAGGGCAGGAGGAGAAGGGAGCAACAGAGGATGAGATGGTTGGATGGCATCATTGACTTAATGGACATGAGTTTGAGCAAATTCAGGAAGACAGTGAAGGACAGGGGAAGCCTGGCATGCTGAAGTCTATGGGATTGCAAAGAGTTGGACATGACAGCAACTGAACAACAATCACAAAATACATGCCATTATAGTATATGTATTATATACTCTTTGCGACCCTATGGACTGTAGCCTGCCAGGTTCCTCTGTCCATGAGATTCTTCAGTCAAGAATATTGGAGGAGGTTGCCATCCTCTTCTCCAGGTAATCCTCCCTACCTGTGTCTCTCATGTTTGCATTGCAGATGGACTCTTTACTGCTGAGCCACCAGGGAAGCCATATATATAATTGAAGCTAAATGTATGAATGAACTGAATATATATATTGAATATATGTGTATCCTGGAATTGTATACAGAAATGGAGAATAGTTTAGTGTTTGCCATGGTTTAAGGAGCGGGTTGAAAGTGAAAAGGAAGCAGATATGGCCATTAAAGGGAAATGTGAGTGATCCTTGTGATGATGTAAATGTTCTGAATATATCAATTTCAATATCCTGGTTGTGATATTATACTATAGTTTTGGAAGATGTTTTCACTGGTGAAACTAGGAAATGTGTACAAAGGATCTATCATATTATAATTGTATATGAATCTAAAATTATCTTAAAATTAAAAGCTTATTTATAACAACTCAATTTCAGAAAGTCATAATCAAGACTAAGCTTTCCATCCCTCTCTGGAAGAGTAGTGGCAACTGGGCATGGAGCTCCCTCTCATATAAACTCTCTCCTGCAGAGACATTCAAAAAAAAAAAGGAAAAAAAAGATATATATATATATATAGGCTTCCCCAGTGGCTCAGTTGTAAAAAAAAAAAAAAAAAAAATCCACCTGTAATGCAGGAGACACTCAGGAGATGAGGGTGGAAAAATGGCAACCCACTCCAGTATTCTTGCCTGGAAAACCCCATGGCCATAGGAGCCTGGCGGGCTACAGTCCATGGGGTCGCAAACAGTCGGACACGACTGAGCAACTAAACAACAACAACATATATACATGTATACATGTATACATATACTTATTTTTCTTTTCATTTCCTCTGCTACCCTGGTTACTCCAGTATAAATTAGAGGCATGTGCATGCTGTCTTGGTTCACAGATTCCACTGTTCTCCTTCAGTTGGCTCCACAAGTCCCAACACTTCTTTTTTCTCTGTATTTCACTATCTCTACGGATCCCTGAGCCCTCAAGAGATCCAAATACAAATAGTATGATCTTATCCAAGTAATGTTCCCCAAAAGTCTGCAATTCTCAGATTTTATGTCTCTGGGTCTTGATTAACACCTATGACTGAATCACTTCCTATGTATTATTTCCTTGATGTGTAATAGGGCTTAGCTGTTATGAATTTGCAATGAGTGTTATTAATCAAACTCATCTTCCTTTCTCCTTGTCTTCAGAAATCTTGGGGACGCTACCTACAGGCAATAATAGCCAGTGAGAAACAAAATACTAATTCATTCAGCATTAAAAAAGCACTTCACACTTCAGTGTAATGCTCTGTTATAAAAGTTATTTGGTAAAATACGGTAATAAGCCAAAGGGGCTTCCCAGGTGATGCTCGTGGTAAAGAACCTGCCTTCCAACGTAGGCAACGTGAGACTCTGGTTTGATCCCTGGGTTGGGAAGATCCCTTGGAGGAGAGCATGGCAACCCACTCCAGTATTCTTGCCTGGAGAGTCCCATGGACAGAGGAGCCTGGCAGGCTACAGTCCATAGTGTTGCACAGAGTCAGATGTGACTGAAGCAACTTAGCATGCACGCATGCATGGTATAAGCCAAAGACCTCAGCCTTGCCTCTTTTTTTTTCTCCCCACCTAGACCCTGAGGAAGAACCTAACCTTACAAATCCATCTACCAGATATAGATAAGCCATAACTAGAAGTTAGGATGGTGGGGCTTACCTTGAATAGGCAATGAAATGAGCTTGATGTAAAAATTTATTAAAATTACATTTAAAGAGGTCATTGACTTACTCTCTTAGTTGCTTAATTTTTTCAGTGCTGGACAATCTTTTCTCCCCATTATCTATTATTTCTCCCCATTATCTAAAATAAGGAAACAAACAAACAAGTTTTTAAGATATTTTTACCAAAAAAGAGGAAATGCCTGTTAGCACTGTACCAGATTTATCATGCAGTTTATTTTTAGAAATAATGAAATCATTTTGGAAGATTTCCAATGGAAACTATTAGAAATTATAGAAAAAGCTGCAAATGTGCATATAGTGCCAATGTTTTCATGGGAAACATATAGTCTTTTCAATAATGAATGCTGGAAAAATCTGAATATCCATGTGCAAAGGAATGAAGGAGTACTTTTACCTTATAAACAAAAATTAACTCAGAATGGCTCAAAGACCTAAAAATAAGAACTAAAACCATAAAACTCTAGAAGAAAACATAGGAAGTTTCATGACATTGGGTTTGTACAGGCAACAAAATAAAACAATTAACTGGACTGCCTCAAAATTTAAAATTTTGTGCATCAAAAGACACTATCAACAGAGTGAAAGGCAATCCATGAAATGGTAGAAAATATTTCCAAATTATACATAAGAGATTAATATATAAAGACCACCTACAACTCAACAACAATTTGATTTTACAAATGGACAAGTGACTTGAATAAATAAGGAGATATGCAAATATCCAATAAGCACATAAAAGAATGTTCAACATCACTAATCATTAGAGAAATGATCCTCAATTATGATGGATATTATTTAAAATATTATATATTATTATATAGAATATTACAAATATTATATAATATTATAAATTATATATTATAAAATCCTCACCAGTTATTGGTGAGAATGTGGAGAAAGTGTAACCTCTTGCTTTGTCTTTTTCTTATATATATTTTTGCTATATGTAAAAATATATGTTGGAAGTGGGGTGTGCTCCATTTTGTAGCAAACATTATGCAGGGAATGAGAAATTAAAAAGCCAAAGCATTGTGAGGTTTTAGCAATATATGTTGGAAATCATGGCATTGCACTATGGATGTCTGAAGGCACAGTGTCAAGGAGTACCAATAGATATACCTTTATCTATCTACCTACCTACCTATCTATCTACATATGTATGTATATATAATGATATACACATAACATAAAATGTGTTTTATGTTTGACTCTTTGTGACATCATGGATTATAGCCTGCCAGGCTCCTCTGTCCATGGAATTTTCCAGGCAAGAACACTGGAGTGGGTTGAGAATGTGGAGAAAGTGGAACCCTCTTGCTTTGGTGATGGGAATGTAAAGAGGTGCCACTACTATGGAAAATAGATTTTTCAAAAAAACTAAACATGGAATCATCATATGATCTGGCAGTCCCACTGCTAGGTTTAAACCCAAAATAATTTAAAGCAGGTACTTGAACAGTTGTACATCCATGTTCATGGCAACATTATTCACAAAGCCAAAAGGTGGAAGCAACTCAAGTGTCCATCAATATGTGAACTGATTACAAAAAAAGTGGCCTCTACATCCAATGGAATATTTTTCAACCTTAAAAAGGAAAGAAATTCTGATGCATATTAAAATATGGATAGACCTTGAAGCTCAGATATATACTGTATGATCCTACTTATATGAAGTAACTTAACTATTCTAAGTCATAGGGACAGAAAGTATAATAGAATAGTGGTTGTCAGGAGCTGAGGTAATGGGAGGATTAGGAATTCCTAGTTTCAGCTGGGAAGTTGAACATGTTATGGAGACGCATGGTAATGGTAGCCGTACAACAATGTGAATGTACTTAATGCCACTGAATTGTACGGCTGAAAATGGCTAAAATGGCAAATTTTATTTTATGTTTGTATTACTATATACATACACACTTCTATAGTGGGCTTCCCAGGTAGCACAGTGGTAAAAGTATCCATCTGCCAATGCAGGAGATGCAAGAGACACAGCTCAATTCCTGGGTCAGGAAGATTCCCTAGAGTAGGAAATGGCAACCCACTCCAGTATTCTTGCCTGGAAAATTCCATGGACAGAGGAGCCTGGCAGGCGATAATCCATGATGTTGCAAAGAGTCAACATAAAACACATTTAATGTTATGTGTATATCATTATATATACATACATATAGATAGATAGATAGAGATATATCTATTGGTACTCCTTGACACTGTGCCTTCAGACACCCATAGTGCAATGCCATGATTTCCAACATATATTGCTAAAACCTCACAAAGCTTTGTTTTTTCAATTTCTCATTCCCTGCATAATGTTTGCTACAAAATGTCAGCACACCCCTCTTCCAACATATATTTTTAAGCATAGCAAATATATATATAAGAAAAGACAAGAAAGAACTCCAATTTACTTATATCTAGCAGACTCAATTGCTTCATTTATTAATTATACTAATATTTTTCAAACATGTATAATGTCTGAAAAAAAAACATTAGTCACAACTACCAACCAGCTTATACTCTAGAGGTGAGATGGGCAATTTTAAAAGTAAATAAACTCAGAACTGGCTACATTAGCTGCAGGGTCCAATACCAACTGAAAACACAGGGCCCTTGTTCAAAAGTTATTAAGAATTTCAAGATGGTGCAAGCAGAGCATAAAACCAAGCTTGGGGCTATGAAACTCGTCTTATGTAAGCTGATATTCAGTGTTAGAGTGTATATAATAAGTGTGAAAAATGGAAAGACAAAGTATGAAAGACTGACATAAAGTAAGAAGTTTCACACTTTTAGAGAAGGTGAAGAGGAAAGGCCTCTCTGTAAGAAAATCTGAAAAGAAGAGTAGGATAGAGCCATGAGGCCACCTGGGGAGAAGCATTCTCAGCAGAGGGCAAAAGTCCCAGGATGGGAACATACCTATGGCCAGCCTTCCTAAGAAATAGGCTGGAATGGAGAGAGACACTAGAAAAATATGAGACCAAAGACTTCTGGGGTAGGGGAGAAGATGATATGGCAAAGATCATCTAGGTCCTCTGAAGTACTTTTGCATTAACTATGAGAGACAGCACACAAAGTCCCACATACCCAGGGTAAGTGTACATCTTTGCTTGTCACAGTGAAAGCTAAAATACTTGCATTTTACCCTAATTTATATTATCCCTTGACCTTGAAAGAAGAAGAAATGGAGAAGAGATATATATTGAGCTCATTTTATAAGTTTGAAATCAATTGAGTGAATTCATCAAAATCTCTCAAATATTATCATTTACACTATACCATATCTTTCATATGGGTGACACAGGTCCCACACACACCTCCTGGTTCTCAGGACAATGATCTGACTCATTCTCCTCTCCCTAACCCCACCTAGTGCATTCATAAACAGCCCTGTAAGTTTAATGACCAATACAGTGGTTGCTCTGTTTCTAAACTCATACTATCTAAATAATAGTCTTTTCTGAAACAAAATTTCCTTGGAAATTTATCTTTAAAATAAAACTCTTTTTTAGCAGGATAGAGCAACTATTTGTAGAAATTTCTCAGCAGATAAAATTTATAACTGCTAATCACATATTAAGTTGCCATACTAACCATTTTATATGTATACTCAGGAATATTTATTGAATAAATATTTCTACCAACTGCAAGCCATTTCCCTGTGGCTCAGTCAGTAAAGAACCTACCTGCAGTGCAGGAAACCTGGGTTCAATCCCTGGATCGGAAAGAGAAAAGAAGGTAATAGCAATCCACTGTAGTATTCTTGCCTGGGAAAACCCAGGGACAGAGGAGATGGGCAGGCTACAGTCCATGGCATCTCAAGGTCGGACATGACTTAGCAACTAAACCACCAACCACTCATGCTAAGCTTTATGCAGAAGACAGTGATGGAGAGGATATTATTCTTTTGCACAAGGAGCTCCCACTGGGATACAGGGGAGTAGATAGGTACCCAGATTGCTAGAAGGAGGGAGCCAAGGACAAATTAGACATAGAGTATTTGGAGAATGCAGAAAAGCAGAGATCACATCCAATTGGAGAGTGTGAGGTTTCATGGAGATGTGGCAGATATGGTGCAATCATGGTAAGGTATATTTTCTAGGCCTCATCCAACTGGTGGCAAAAAGAAGAGAAAGTAGGAAATACAGAGAAAGAGGAATAGGAGGACATAATGAAAGGATAGAAAAATGGGAAGAAATACTTGAGGAGGAGAAGAAAAGGAGGGTGCAGAAACCTTACAGAAAAAAAAATAGTACTTGAGAAGACATATGGAGGAAAAACCAAATGGGAAAGATAAAAGAAACAGAACAGAGAAAAGTGAAAGAATGTGAAAAGGCTGAGGGAAGAAGCATTAGAGAACAAGATAGTGAGATTAGTGGGAGAATCCTGAAAGTGAGGCTGTGCTTGGTAAGATGATGAAATGCTAAATCATGCATCAAAATGTGTCAGGCTATGAATCTTTGTCCAGGAGTTTCCCTGAATACAGACCCTTGGGTCTCATATCTTAATTTCCATCTACTTCTAGATCCACTCAGATCAGCATCCCTTTCCATTTTGCTTTTGTTCAACATAGCAGCAACAAACACTCTGGCTCACTTTGCTTAGAAAACTCTCAGGGTCAAATCTCAAAAATCTGAACCCAAGAACAGTGTGGGTTTCGTTGGACGGTTGTTGCTTGTTTAACAGTCATAGAGCCACTGCACAAAGGCCCTTGCAAACAGAGCTAGGAATCAAGAACATGTTCACATGCCCTGAAGCTACCCAGAGGGTCTAGAACTGAAACTTTCCCAGCGACTTCTTCGTATACAAATAGTGTTAAATTTGAAACCAGCAGCTGTGCACTCTAACCACTTTCTCTTGCGTGATTTATTCCAATTGCACTTCTTAAATAAAACTTTCATTTTAGATATGGAAATAGATTTCCTTCCTGAACAACTTGTTCTTCTAGAAATAAGTGTTGAGTCAGATATGTGACAATGATTCTTCCAAAAGAAATATGCTCCATAAACAGCGCCTTCCTATTTGCAGTTGACTCGTGTTCCTCTGTGCTGGGAAAGCTTCTTCATCCACATTTTAGGGATGAAGAGGAAGTGTCTCATCGAAACAGAATCAAAGAGATTTCTGAGGACTGAGAATTGCCTATGGGGCAATTTTAAATGTTTTTTAGAAGCAGGAAAACGCAATTCAAGACATCAACAGTCACTTAAAACTGGTAGCTCCATCCACCACTTCTCACAGATGTAAGAGTTAAAGTATCTTTCAAAGTCATTAGTCTGGAAAGAGTAATTTCACCTCAGAATTTGCCCTGTTTTATGTCTCCTAGAACAGTCTTTGCTTTTGTGATTTTATAGTAAATGAAAGTCACTCTTTGTGAATGTTTTCCCTACAGCTCACATTATGGTAAGCACTCTACATAAGCTATATCATTTTATCCTTAGAACAATCTTAAAAGGAAGGCATCCTGATCTTTATTGAACAGATGAGGACACTAAGAATCAGGGGATTCATCTACTAGTAAAAGTCAGAACTTACATTAGGACCCTGATTAGGTTACTCCAAACATTAGACACTTACACCATTATCCTGTGTGGCCTCTAAAGGAAGCCTCCTTCTCTGAAAATGTGTTCAGCACAGTAAGCTCCCAGTGAGAGTCAATTCCTAGGCATGTTGATAAGAAGTCCAGGGGGGTCCCCAAGGAGAGAGGGGTCTGGAATTCTCAAGGAGGAGGAAAGGACAAACTTTTTTTGTCTACATTCCTTCAGTTCAGTTCAGTTCAGTCACTCAGTCGTGTCCGACTCTTTGTGACCCCATGAACCACAACATGCCAGGCCTCCCTGTCCATCAGCAACTCCCAGAGTCCACCCAAACCTATGTCCATCGAGTTGGTGATGCCATCCAACCATCTCATCCTCTGTTGTCCCCTTCTCCTCCTGCCCTCAATCTTTCCCAGCATCAGGGTCTTTCACATGAGTCAGCTTTCGCATCAGGTGGCCAAAGTACGGGAGTTTCAGTTTCAACATCAGTCCTTCCAGTGAACACCCAGGACTGATCTCCTTTAGGATGGACTGGTTGGATCTTCTTGCAGCCCAAGGGACTCTCAAGAGTCTTCTCCAACACCACAGTTCAAAAGCATCAATTCTTCGGCGCTCAGCCTTCTTAATAGTCCAACTCTCACATCCATACATGACTACTGGAAAAACCATAGCATTGACTAGACAGACCTTTGTTGACAAAGTAATGTCTCTGCTTTTTAATATGCTGTCTAGGTTGGTCATAACTTTCCTTCCAAGGAGTAAGCATCTTTTAATCTCAGACTACATTCCTTGGTCTTAGTCAACTGCACAACTCAGTTTAAACTCTGTACTAGGGATTATACAACAACAATGTATCCTGCTTGAGAACAGTCTCTGGAAAAAAAAAAAAACTTCAGGCTAATCCTGTTATCTTTAAATGTAAATTATGTGAGTGGGTTTAGTAAAGTCTTTACAACCTCCAGACATTCTTTTGATTCACTGTAATAAGTAATTAAAAAGTATATAACTCCATTGCTAATGCTAGAGAGGGGGTACTCTTTCTGCCCCCTTCTGATGTCTATGTCAGAAGCTTTCTCTATCCCTTTTATATTTTAATAAAACTCTATTACACAAAAGCTCTGAGCGATCAAGCCTCGTCTTTGGCCCCAGATTGAATTCTTCTCCTCCAGGGGCCAAGAATCCCAGCATCTTTCGTGGTTCAGCAACAACCTTTCACCAGCTAGTGGGCTGGCTCAGGGAATCAGGCTCCTGAGGCAACATCCATGGACAGAGTTTGTTTCATGAAGCAGGAAAAAACTGAGGAGGAAAAGTCCAAACAAAGTCCTTGAAAGAAAGTCAAAGATAGCAATTCTGTAAACCAGATGGGAAATAGATGTAATACCAAAAACCAAGTTTAAAAACTATATATGAATTTGATATAAATAGGAGCAGGTTAGATACAAGTGGGGATGAAACAGAGAACTAGTTTAATGCATTTAGATCATCTACAATTCAGTTCAGTTCAGTTCAGTTCTTGGTCACTCAGTCGTGTCCAACTCTTTGTGACCCCATGAACCACAACACACCAGGCCTCTCTGTCCATCACCAGCTCCCAGAGTCCACCCAAACCCATGTCCATGGAGTCGGTGATGCCATCCAACCATCTCATCCTCTGTTGTCCCCTTCTCCTCCTGCTCTCAATCTTTCCCAGCTTCAGGGTCTTTCACATGAGTCAGCTCTTTGCATCAGGTGGCCAAAGTACTGGAGTTTCAGCTTCAACATCAGTCCTTCCAATGAACACCCAGGACTGATCTCCTTTAGGATGGACTGGTTGGATCTCCTTGCAGTCCAAGGGACTCTCAAGAGTCTTCTCCAACACCACAGTTCAAAAGCATCAATTCTTCGGCGCTCAGCCTTCTTAATAGTCCAACTCTCACATCCATTCATGACTACTGGAAAAAACCATAGCCTTGACTAGATGGACCTTTGTTGACAAAGTAATGTCTGCTTTTCAATATGCTGTCTAGGTTGGTCATAATTTTCCTTCCAAGGAGTACACGTCTTTTAATTTCATGGCTGCAATCACCATCTGCAGTGATTTTGGAGCCAAAAAAATAAAGTCAACCACTGTTTCCACTGTTTCCCCATCTATTTGCCATGAAGTGATGGGACCAGATGCCATGATCTTAGTTTTCTGAATGTTGAGCTTTAAGCCAACTTTTTCACTCTCCTCTTTCACTTTCATCAAGAGGTTCTTTAGTACTTCACTTTTTGCCATAAGGGTGGTGTCATCTGCATATCTGAGGTTATTGATATTTCTCCCGGCAATCTTGATTCCAGCTTGTGCTTCCATCAGCCCAGCATTTCTCATGATGTACTCTGCATATAAGTTAAATAAGCAGGGTGACAATATGCAGCCTAGACGTACTCCTTTTCCTATTTGGAACCAGTCTGTTGTTCCATGTCCAGTTCTAACTGTTGCTTCCTGACCTGCATACAGGTCTCTCAAGAGACAGGTATTCCCATCTCCTTCAGAATTTTCCAGTTTATTGTGATTCACACAGTCAAAGGCTTTGGAGTAGTCAATAGCAGAAATAGATGTTTTTCTGGAACTCTCTTGCTTTTTTGATGATCCAGCAGATGTTGGCAATTTGATCTCTGGTTCTTCTGCCTTTTCTAAAACCAGTTTGAACATCTGGAAGTTCACGGTTCACGTATTGCTGAAGCCTGGCTTGGAGAATTTTAAGCATTACTTTGCTAGCGTGTGAGATGAGTGCAATTGTGCAGTAGTTTGAGTATTCTTCGGGATTGCCTTTCTTAGGGATTGGAATGAACACTGACATTTTCCAGTCCTGTGGCCACTCCTGAGTTTTCCAAATTTGCTGACATATTGAGTGGAGCACTTTCACAGCATCATCTTTTAGGATTTGAAATAGCGCAACTGGAATTCCATCACCTCCACTAGCTTTGTTCATAATGATGCTTCCTAAGGCCCACTTGACTTCACATTCCAGGGTGTCTGGCTCTAGGTGAGTGTGAGTGATCACACCATCGTGATTATCTGGGTCATGAAGATCTTTTTTGTACAGTTCTTCTGTGCATTCTTGCCACCTCTTCTTAATATCTTCTGCTTCTGTTAGGTCCATAACATTTCTGTCCTTTATTGAGCCTATCTTTGCATGAAATATTCCCTTGGTATCTCTAATTTTCTTGAAGAGATCTCTAGTCTTTCCCATTCTACTGTTTTCCTCTATTTCCTTGCATTGATTGCTGAGGAAGGCTTTCTTATCTTTCCTTGCTATTCTTTGGATCTCTGCATTCAAATGGGTATCTTTCCTTTTCTCCTTTGCTTTTTGCTTCTCTTCTTTTCACAGGTATTTGTAAGGCCTCCTCAGACAGCCATTTTGCTTTTTTGCATTTCTTTTTCTTGGGGATGGTCTTGACTCCAGTCTCCTGTACAATGTCACAAAACTCCATCCATAGTTCACCAGGCACTCTATCAGATCTAATCCCTTAAATCTATTTCTCACTTCCACTGTATATTCATAAGAGATTTGATTTAGGTCATACCTGAATGGTCTAGTGGTTTTCCCCACTTTCTTCAAGTTTGCGACAAATAGGTGAATTAGGCTAGCTCAAAGAACATTTTATTTTATCTAATGGAAATTAATACTTAATAAAATAGTGGTGTGTCTGCAAGTGGCAAATAGGCAGGAAGTTCTGGAAACTGTGGTGCTATCATCATCATTAATTATGAGAAGCAGTATATGGTGTCAGAAATATGCAACACATATGAGACGTGATGTTGGAAACCAGCACTGAGTCTATTTCATGCACTGAAGCTTATATATAGGGTATCTATTCTCTTCTACTTTCTTCAAGATTTTCAAATTGTACCTTGCATTATTACATCATTTGTACAGGCTCTCTTTCTTTGGTTAAAAAAAAAAAAACCACTATATCCTGGTGTTAAAAAGATTAAAAATAATAAAATATTCATGATATTCACAAATCTCCATCAACATTTGGTAACTGTTGAACTGAAACAAATAGATTGTGAGATATTTCTCAAAAATAAGATAAGTTTATGCACAATCTGCAAAGAATTGCAATTTGAGGTCTGCAGCCGTGGCAAACCACGTACAAGACCCTGCGCAGCAAGAGAAGCAGAATGCTTTCACAGAAGGAAAAGGAAGTTGGGAGGGCTGTAAAAAATAGTTCATGATGCTTTATCGCTTGAGTCCTTGCCAGGAAAGAAGAGGAGTCTTTCTTTTTCCTATTAGTCTCTGCTGTCATCACAGGGCATGAAAGCTTCCTTTTCTGGTTCCCAACTCTATATAATTGATGTTTCTGTTTATCATTTTTTTACATAAGTGTTATTATAGTCATATTTATGCATACACAGAAAGGAAGAGAGGGAAGGAGGGAGAGAGAGAAGGCAGAAGAAAGCCAGTAAAGAAGGAAGGAAGGAAAAAGAAAGAGTAGGAGGAAGAGGAAAAAGAAATGAAAAAATAAATGTGTGGAAAATTATATAATTGTATTCATGATAAAACAATTCCCTGGTGTCTCAGCAGTAAAGAATCTGCCTACAATGCAAGAGACACAGGAGACATGGTTTCGATCCCTGGATCCCTGGGAAGATACCCTGGAGAAGAAAATGGCAACCCATTCCAGTTTTCTTGCCTGGAGAATGACATGGACAGAGAAGCCTGGTTGTCTACAGTCCATGCAGTCACAAAGAGCTGGACATGACTGAGTGACTACCACTCTTCACTTTCATTCATGATAAATAGCTTAGAATTCAGTTAAACTTAAGTGAAACGAAAAGAGAAGGGCAATACTCTGTAATGGCCTATATGGGAAAAGAATCTAGGAAAGAGTAGATAATAAGAATATAACTGATTCACCTGAAACTAACAACAACAATAAATTTATAACATTGCAAATCAACTATGTGAGTGTTAGTCGCATAGTTGTGTTCGACTCTTGAGACTCCATGGACTACAGCCCACCAGACTCCTCTGTCCATGGAATGCTCCAGGCAAGAATACTGGAGTGGGTAGCCATTCCCTTTTCCAGGGAATCATCCTGACCCAGGGATCAAATCCAGGTCTCTCACACTGCAGACAGATTCTTTACCAAACCAACTATTCCAATAAAATCCTTTCTAAAAAGAGTGGGAGAGAGGAAGAGAGCATGAATGGAAAACTAAAGGAGTTACTGAATTTCAGAGAAGCAACACTTACTTTGGTAGAACCTTCCAGTTCTCATCCCATCTGACTATCCTCTCCTTTTATGCTCCAGGGGATTAACACTGCATGATATTCTTTTGTTGGTAGATGGGATCATGTGCCTATCTCTAGCCAGTGAGTTGCAGTGGAAGAATGATGTGACTTCCAAGCAAAGCATTCATTTGCCATATATGCCTCTCTAATAGTGTCTTCCCCTACTGTGTTCACATGGAGGCTACATAATCCAGATAGTGTACCTGAAGAACAATAAAATTGAATGGATACAGATGCCTGGACCTGTAGCCATTATTGCAACAAGAAGAAATGAAGACTTCTTGTATTCAGCTACTGAGATTTTGGAGATATATATTTCTGTAACTTATCCCAGCCAGTCCTGAATAATACTGCATGTAAGAAATATTTGGTTCCTAAAACATATCTCTAAATTTTAGAAAATGATATTAAAAATGACTACCTATCAAAGTGAAAGTGAAAGTGTTAGTGACCCAGTCATGTCCAACTCGTTGCAACCTCATGGTCTATAGCCCACCAGGCTCCTCTGTCCATGGAATTCTCCAGGCAAGAATACTGGAGTGGGTTGCCATTCCCTTCACCAGGGGATCTTCCTGACCCCGGGATCAAACCTGGGTCTCTTGCATTGCAGGCAAATTGTTTACCCTCTGATTCACCAGGGAAACCCCACCTATCATGGTATCTTCTTCTTTATAAATATACTTTTCACAGTTGTTGTATTTTACATCTATAAGTAAATGGATTAAGAGCCCACCACAAGTGCTTTCAACATGCTTTCTATTTTTTTAGTATCTTGAGGCATGTCTTGTTTCTTTGGGTTTTGTCATTCATTAGAGTTTGTTGCTTGCTTGATTGCTTGTTGATTTGATAGTAGGAGCTCAGATGCTTCAGTCCTAAGCTTCTTGAACATCTATAATTGTCTCTTTGTTACCTTTATACTTGAATTGACAACAGGGCTCAAGATACAAATATTAGGTCACACTTTATTTCCCACAGAATTTCCTCAGAATTTATTTTCTGTCTGCTTGAATAAGTGTTAATTTAGAAAGTCTGAGGCCCAAACTCGACACAATTTGCTTTGTCTGCCTCAATGACTACCCACAGAAGCCTTCATTTTACTTTTAAATTTGATATTCTTAAGCTATAAGTTTTAATTTTTCTGAATCAAAATCTGGGAGTTGATGTGCCCTTTTGCTCTGCAAAAAACAATGTTCTTTATTTTAGAAGAAATTTTGAGTTTACATAGTTCATTACATCTTATATTGTATTTGGACTTTTCCAAGGATATCAATTACATATGTATTATATCTCTTTTGCCATCCATATCTAAGGTCTTTTCTATAATAAATGTTTTTTTATTGTACTCTAATTCATGCTACTTCTACCATGGCTTTCATCTCTCTAATGGATTTTGTTTTTCTCCCATTTTTTTCATCTCCCTTTTAATCCTTACATCTCTTTTCAGAGGTCCTTTGTAAAAGAGAACATCTTGTATACAATATCATGGACACTGCCCAGAATTTTGTGCCTGAACTCTTTCTGTGGTGATTTAAGTAATTTCTGTCTCATATGTTTTTCTACTTCTAAAAGGTTATCAGTTGCTTTTTCCTTAAGTATATTCTTTCTTTTTATCTGTCTAATGGTCATCTACCTATTCATCTATATGCCTGTCTATCTGTGTGTGTATAAGGCAGAGAAGGAATCTAAACATCCAAAATTCAGATATACAAAAATATAACTTTATTTTGTACAGGTGCCCTCCTACTGGCCTAAGTCTCTCAGTCACAAATATTAGTAAAGAGTATAAAAGAAATGAATTGACAGACTCTCTCCTTGAGCAACCTGGAAAAGAAAATGGAAACCCACTCCAGTATTCTTGCCTAGAAAATTCCATGGACAGAGGAGTCTGGTGGGCTACAGTCTACAGGGTGGTAGAGAGTCAAACACAACTGAGCACACACACAACACTATCATCTCCAAGACCAAACTCAGGATCCTCTGAGCTCCCTCCCCATCTAGGCCTCAGCTTTGGCCTACAAAGACTGTAGGCTCTCAGCACAAACAAATCTCCTCCCACACTAAGATACTTGAACAAGTTCTAGCATAATTTCTAGCAGCTCAAAACCATGCCTCTGGGATGACCCAGGTCCTCTTAAGCTCCTTCCTGGGAAGGCTTAAAGCTGCAAAGTCAATTTACTGATCATCCCAGCCAACATCTATACAGAGATGCTGTCTCCCAGCCTCTGTAGGAGTGTAAGAACCCAATTTCAATATGTGCCAGTTAGCAAACCCAGATGGCCTAATCACATTGACCAACCTCCTTACCCACGTTGTAACTTTCAAAGTTACAAGGGGGCTGGAGCCCCCATCATTTCTTCTCCCTCATTCTCCCTTTTATGTGCCCAGTAACCTCTTCAAAGACTGAACTGAGCTCAATTTAAACTTGAATCTCTTCCCTACTGTAGTAGTTACCAAGTAAAATCTATCTTATTTCTTTTAACAAATGCCTAGCTTTGTTTCTCACTGACAGAACTCATCAAGCTATATCATATAAGCTATATTATATTATAATAAAGCAATATAATTTTATTATAGTATAGTAAAATAAAATCTGTCCAGATTACTTTGAAAATTCAGTACCATTCCAATGAAAGTCTGAAATGTTTGCATATGTAACTTAACAATCAGATTCTAATTAATACAAAAAATAAAGTTTAAGAATAGCCACTAAAATTTGAAATAATTAAAAGGAATTGCCTTACAAAATGTAAAGTTTGTCATAAAGCTGTTTTGAATAAGAAAATGTGGTACTGACACAAGGATGTAAGATGAAACTGATAGGACAGAAGGGAATTAAAAAACCAAACACACAGCTACAGATAAACTTGACATTTGATTATGAATGACATTACAAATCAATGAGAAAAGAATGAACTATTTAATATATTGATCTGGGACAATTTGTTATCTACATGGGAAAATTTTGAATTAGGTTTTAAATTTGCTCAATGCATAAAAATAAAATATTACCATTTATATAAAGATTTAAAATAGTAAAAGTGTATCTATTGTTTACCTAAAACAAATAGACTGCCAATTATTTCTCCAACAATGGTAAGTTTATTCAAGAATTGGAATTTGGGGTCCACAAACATGGTGAGTCATTTTCAAGTTTCCACATGGCAAAGGAAAAACACTTTTGAAGAGGAAAAAAGAAAGCTGGGATGGCTATAGTAGTCAAAGAGTCGCTAGTTTCTCAATGAATGAATCCTTATCGGGACTTTTCCCTCCCCTTGGGCTCTGTAGGGCATGAAAGCGCTCCCTCCTGGTCTCTCGAGTGTATCTAATTGAGGCTTCTGTTTCTTAATTTTTTACACTATACACTTTATTGTTTGTTATTCATATGTAAATGTATGTTTAAAGCATATATAAATGCATAGGAATGATGAGAAAATAAGGAAAACAGTTATTTTCAGGGAAGTCAGATAAATGTAGTCAGAGATGGAACACAGGGAGCATTAACTGTGCCTGTAATAATTTATTTATTTAAAGATCATTTGAGACAATTTGAAAAGATACCATGATTCTTTAAATGGCTGATTTACTCTCCATAACTCTCTGCATGTTGGTCTTATTCTATGTAAATTGGGGGGAAAAAAAAAGAATTAACATTCCCTGAGCTTTTACTCTGAGCCAATCATGATGTTAAAAGCCTTTACTCACAATTTCATATATTTCTGTTACCAAACCTCTATAAAATGGTCATCACTTAGGTCCATTTTATTTACAGTGAAATTCTATCTCAAGACAGTTAAATTTTTAAAAGGTTGAAATATCCAGAAACGTCTGGTTCCAAACACTGTAGAGGCGTTTTGCTAAATCATGAATTTTTTAAACGTGTCTCTGAAGCAAAGCATGAAGAATCCAAAGCTTTTATTCAAGTTTAATTTGTCTCTCTAAGTCCCTTGAGCATTAATATGGCATGAAAATACCTGGTGTTTCCAATTTTCCATGGTGCCTTAGTACAAGTTTTTAATACAATCATAAAGATTGTGTGCTAATATGAGAAAAGTTCTATAATACATTTGCCAAATGATATGGACGGTGTGCCACAAAAAAGCAGAAGTAATTTCTGAAACATCTTCTGAAGTTATTTGCCATTTTCTCCCTCAATGTAGTTAACAGGAAAATTGCCTGGATGTGACTTTGGTTGTGATGCTTGATGTTTCAGTTACTCTGCTTCTGGCTTGCCTGCCCCAAAATTTAAACCTAGAACAAGGGTTTCAGATTGACGGAAAGGAAGGGATTGGAATAACTTCTTCCCTTAGACTTTACTAGGTAAAATCACCCAGGACGGTTGAAAACAGAAAATAGAAAAATCTATTACATTTTTAATCGCTTTCTGTGACATTTTTAAAGAATTTCTCTAAAATACATGCTTTGCGGTGAAATGCGGCTGTGTCACAGGAAATACCAATATTTAACATTATTAGATGGCTTCAAAATACTCCCTAGGGTGTTCATGCTAATTGATTCTGCAGTAACAGTATATGAATTTTCCTATTGTGTCATAGTCTATCACATGATATTATCAGGCTTTTAAATTTGTGAATTTAATTTATGAATTTTAAATTTGTGAGTCTGATTGATGTGAAATGCTATTATTATTGTTTTAATTTGTACCTCTAGATCCTTGAGGAGTTAGAAAAGATTTTTTTTTTTTTGTCTTAATTTCTTTGTGAATTGCCCATTCACATCCCTCATCTACTTTTAAAACTTATTTATTTATGATTTTCATATTGCTTTGTAAGAGTTCTTTATATACCTTGGATACAGATCTTTTTTCACCATTATATATTGAAACTATTTTTTCTAAGCTAATAAAATACTTGATATTTTGTGTACCTAGAAACTCTGCCACGTTATTGTATTAAAATTTTAGCTGGAAAATGTAGGCATTGGATGAATACTCATTCCAGGCATACCACTGACTTAATTGGAAAATAAAAATCTCAGTCCTCTAGGCTTCTTCCTGACAAATTTAACTAATCAAAGTTGGGCCCTTTGGAAATTTTATTTTTTATAAAGCTACAGTAATCAAGGTTATGTGATACTGGCAAATGAAGAGACACATATAGCAATGGAACCAAAGAGAGAGCCCAGAAATAGATCCACAAAAATACAGTCAACTGCCTTTTGACAAAGGAGCAAAGGCCGTTCAATGGAGAAAGGATAATCTTTGTAACAAATAGTGCTAGAACAATTAGACATCTATTAGTAAAATAATAATATTACCCATTTCAAAAAATTAACAAAAAATAGATCATAGACTTCAATATAAAACTTCCAAAAGAAAACACAGAAAATCTGTCTGCCTTTGGATTTGGCAACGAGCTTTTAGATACAACTAATGTAGAATTCGTGAAAGAACAAAATTATATATTCAACTTTATTAAAAGTAAATACTTTAAAACTTCTGTTCTGTAAAAGACACCATCATGGGAAACAAAAGACAAGCCACATACTGAAAGAAAATATCTGCAAACCACGTAACTGATTAAGGATTTTTATCTAAAATGTACCCCAAAATCTTAAAACTCAACAATAAGAAAATAAACAACTCAATTAAGAAACAGGTGAAAAATCTGAGCAGGTATATTAATGGAGAAGAATGAGATATAACTAGATACTTATTGAGATGGCTAAAATCCAAAAACAGTGGAAATACCAAATGCTGGTGAGGATGAGGAACAACTGACATTTTCATTCATTGTTGGTTGGAATGCAAAACGGTACAGCCACTTTGGAAGCTTTTTGGACAGCTTCTTACAGAGCTAAACATAGTCTCAACATATGATCCAGCAATTAGACTCGGAGACATTTTTCCAATTGATTTGAAAACATATGTCAACACAAAGATCTGCACATGAATGTTTGTAGCAGCTTTATTCGAAGCAACTGGAAAGATATCCCTAACAGGTTAATGGATAAACAAATAGTGAATATCCATACAATAGAATGTTGTTTGCCACTTCAAAATAAATGAGCTATCAATATAAGAAGGAGTTTAACAGAAAGAGACTCACAGACTTAGAAAACAAATGTATGGTTGCCAGGGGTGAACAGATAGTTAGGGAACCTGGGATGGTCATGTACACACTGCTATATTTTAAATGGATAACCAACAAGGACCTATTATGTAGCACAGGAAACTCGGCTCAGTGTTATGTGGCAGCCTGAATGGAAGAGGGTTTGGGGGAGAATGGATTACATGTATATGTATAGTTGAGTCCCTTCACTATTCACCTGAAACTATCACAACATTGTTAATCGTCTATGTACTATGTGCTTGGGCTGTGTTTAGTCACTCAGTTGAGTCCAACTCTTAGTGACCCAGTGGACTGCAGCCTGCCTGGCACCTCTGTCCATGGGGATTCTCCAGGCAAGAATACTGGGGTGGGTTACCATGCCTTTCTCCAGGGGATCTTCCCAACCGAGAAATCGAACCAGGGTCTCCTGCATTGCAGGTGATTCTTGACTAGCTGAGCTACCAGGGCAGTCCTAATTGGCTATATCCCAATACAAAATAAAAAGTTCAAAAAAAAAAAAAAAAAAAGAGGTACAAAAGAGTTTTAAATACATCTTACTAAGGGAAAGTAATCAATCTGAAAAGTCTACATATTGTATGATTCTAATTAAATGACATTCTGGAAAAACTGCAACCATGGAAACAGTAAAACATCAATTGTATATAAATCATGTTTTTATTTTCTGTATTCTATGCTACTTTGACATCTTGAAGCCTGTGTTCTCAGGAAGGTATTGAGAGGGTATCAGGTAGGAAGGCCAGAGATCCCCAAGTGGCAGGAGGAAATAAACTGATGTTTTTTTCTTGTTGTTGTTGTTGTTTTTTCCGTCTCTGTTGATGAAATCGGTTCTGCCTAAGGCTAACCTTTTTTTCCTTTTCTCAAACTTTGGGCTGGGAATGGTTCAACAGACCAGTATTCATGTCAATTGTTTTTTGGTGGGGGCGGGGAGGGTGGGGAGGAGGGGGATGACACCTTGTGTCATCCTATCTCAAAAATGCATATTGTGGGGGAGGGGCCTGGTGAAACTCCCTCAGCCTTGACGCATTTCCTTTATCTGATTAGAAACTAACAGACATAAAATGCCTTGCTAAAAACTAACAAGCAGGCACTATTTCTGTCCCCTTCCGATGTCTAAGTCAAAGTATCTCTTTTATACTTTAATAAAACTTTGCTGCACAAAAGCTCCAAGTGATCAAGCATCACCTCTGGCCACAGATTGAATTCCTCTCCTCCAGAGGCCACAAATTCATGCATAGCACATAGCTCGCAACAGCAAACTTTCAGTATTGTCTCTCCCCAAATTAGCTAACTCCTGGAGCTGGCAAACCACTTGTCTGAAAGCATGTCTTTGATATGTAAACCAAGCAATCCTGAGCTCTTACCAACAACCATCTCCTTTATCTAACTCTCACACACTGGGCTTCCCTGGTAGCTCAGATGGTAAAGAGTCTGCCTACAGTGCAGGAGCCCCAGGTTCCATCCCTGAGTCAGGAAGATCCCCTGGAGAAGGAAATGGCAACCCACTCCAGTATTCTTGCCTGGAAAATCCCATGGATGGAGGAACCTGGTGGGCTATAGTTCATGGGGTCACAAAGAGTCAGACACAATAGAGCAATACTGAACACTGAACACCCACTGGGCAGATAAAAATGGCCTTGATCGCTTTGTTCATGAGAAAGATATCATATAAAGTCCAACTGTGACATGTCCTACAAACACATACCCACAAAACAGGGCTTCCATGGTGGCTGTCAGTAAAGAAAGCAGGAGACTGCCTGCAATGCAGGACATCTGGTTTCAGTCTCTTGAGCCGGGAAGATTACCTGGAGTAGGAAAGGGCAATCCACCACCCCATCTCAAAACTGTTAAGATAATAAAAAACCAAGGAAGTCTGAGAAACTCCACAGCCAAGAGGAGCCAAAGGACACATGATCATTTAAATGTAATGTGGTGTCCTGGACAGGATCCTAAAATAGAAAAGGACACTAGGTAAAAAATTGAGGAAATCTGAATAAACTATGAATTTTAGTTAATACTAATGTATCAATATAAGTATCATAACTGTCATACTAATAAAAGGGAAGCTGAGTGCAGGACAAATGAGAATTCCCTTGAACTATTCTCTCAACTTTTCTATAAGTCTGAAACTCCTCTAAAAAATACTCTAGTTAAGAAATGAAATGCAACCAGTTTTCACAGTAAGGGGAAATCTCAAACACTCAAAATACTATATTTCAATATCAGAGAAGAGGACTGTAATTTCTGACACCAGTTTTTAAAATATACTCCAACTGAATAGGAGAAATTATACAGAACACATTCTACTAAATATTTCCAGAACTCAAGGTGCTTACACATAGTGGAAAGTTTTAGAAACAAAACATTTATAACCTTGCATATTTGTAAGGAAAGAGAGAAAAACAAAGATTACCAAGAATAATTTATTGACACAGTTGATTTCTTGAATTATGAAAGAATATTTTTTCCCCTCAGAATTTCTCCAGGTCCATGTAATCCACAGGCACACAAAAGTTTAGGTTAAGTAAAAGAAGCCCTAGTTATCCAACTGTGTTGGATATGTTTCATAGAGTAGACATCAAGAAAAGTGGAGAGGGGGAGTGGATGTTTCTAAATGAAATCAATTTACTTACAAACATGTCTTCAAAATATCTGGAGATTGTCTTAAGGCAATAGAATCAGATCCAACAATTGACTTTATTAATCATAGCATGCGAAGCAAATCACAGGGCTGCTAGGAATGATATCTTTGGGTTATCAGCCAGATGCTATCATATATTAGTTATGTAACCTGCAAGGGTTAATTTTGAACCTGCTGCTTTGAGAGATATCTGCAAGAATTAAATGGTCTTTTTATTTTGTTGCCATTCCTCTCCCCATCTTCAATTCATAAAAGAACCTGGCATCCAGGCCCCAACAAAATGGTTATTTTAAGGCAGTAGCCTGCCATTGTCTCAGTCAGCTGGCTTCCCAAATAAAGCCAACTCAGGTTGTCTCAACACTGAGTTTCCCAGATTTATTAGCCTATCATGCAGCGAGCAGAGCGAGCTTGGACAAAAGCTATTTAGGGCAAAATAGCCACCTAAAAGAAAGAATTTAGGTGCTCACTTGTCACTACATATACAAAAACTGGAACAATACAAATATGAGCATGGCCTTTGCATAAAGATGATATGAAAATTCTTGAAGCATTTCATATTTTGGTGTCAAGGTAACAGTAACTTCATAAAAAAGAATTGAATGTTCCTTCATCTTCTATTTTCTGGAAAAGATTATGCAGTATTGGTGTTAATTCCTCTTTAAACATTTGGTAGAATTATCAGTGAAATTATCTGGTCCTGGAGATGCCTTTTGGGGGGATTTTTTTCATTACAAATTCAATTTTCTTAATATTTATAGGGCTATTTAATTTTTTATATTGGGTAGGTTATGATAGTTGTGTTTTTGAGAAATTAGACTACTGTATTTAAGATATCAAATTTGTGTGTGCAAAGTTATTCATAAAAATCCTTTATCATCCTTTTGATAGATGTAGGAACTATAGTCGTATCTCCTGTCATTCCTGATATCAGTAACTTGTGTCTTCTGTCGGTCCTGTCAGTCTTGCTAGTGATTTATTTTATCGACCTTTCTGAACATTTATCGGGGTACAGTTGCTTCACAACATTGGGCTAGTTTCTGCTGTACACTGAAGTGAATCAGCCATATGTATACACATACCCCCTCCCTTCTGGAACTTTCTTCTGTACAGGTCAGCACAGAGCACTGAGTAGAGTTCTACGCAGTAGGCTCTCACTAGTCATCTATTCCATACACAGCAATGTATGTATGTCAATCCCAGTCTCCCAATTCACGCCCCCTTTCCCCCATTGGTGTCCGCACATTTTTTCTCTATGTCTGTGTCCCTATTTCTGTTTTGCAAATAAGTTCATCTGCACCACTTTTTTAGATTCCATGTGTATGCATTAATATACAAAAAAAAAAAAAACCATTATCTGCTGACACTGAAGAACGAGAGGGGCTCCTTGTTAGTGTCGGCAGGGGTGACAGTTCTGGCTCCCCAGTTCTGGCAGGACAGATATCTCCTTGGGAGGGTTAGGAGAGCCCCTTACTGCTTCCCACGTGGCCTCCACTGAGACAGGGGTGGAAGAATGGCTTTATCTCTGGGCAGTGATAAAAGTTATAAATCTCCACTAGGTTCCTCTAGCACCATCTAAGAAGGGAGGGGGAGAGGCATCTTGTTTAAAAGAAATCTTAGGGACTTCCCTCGTGGTCCAGTGGCTAAGACTTCATGCTCCCAGTGCAGGGGGCCTGGGTTTGACCCCTTGTTACGGAACTAGATCCCATGTGCTACAACTAAGTGTTTACATGCTGCACCTGAAAGATCTTGCATGCCTCAACAAACCTCATGCCACAACTAAGATCTGTCATGGCCAAATAAATACTAAATAAATATTTTTTTTAAAAAGAAACTTTAAAATGTCAGTAATACTTTAGTCTTACTTGAAGTTGGATGAGCCATTTCCAATAAGGGCCCTGACTCACTCTCCAACTGAGCAATCCTGGGCTTTTCCTCTGTGAGCAAGGCTAATAGTCCTTAGCCTGCCAAACTCCCAGGGGTGTTGTAAAATCAATAGATTTTATATTTTTATTATATATTTATATGACAACAGATTCTATTATTATGTGAACATAAAGCAATATGCTTATATTGTACAATATAACCCTTGCAGTTATTCTGTGAACTATTTCTGGTATCATTTTCTTCCATTTCCCTTATTCTCAGGAATAACACTTGAAAAACAGAACAAATAATCTTGTCAGTGACACAGGTAAAGATGTATCTCTAGTAGTAAAGGGCCCTTAATATTTATTTTACATCTTTGTAAGCAATATTCCAGAGTGAACTTCAAGTGTGAAACCTTCTCCTGAACCACAAATCCTGATGCCAAAGCCTTTTCCAGAATAGGTAAATGAGATGTGGGAATACATTCTTCCACTGTTTGCTTCTCCTGGGCCTTGAATGCAAATGCTGAATGGTGAAACCATATAGAAACTCCCTTTCAGCTTTATGTCAGGGTTTAAACCGAGATTTTAATAGTATAGGATCATCTGATCAGGCAACTGTGAATGAGTAAACTGAATAAGCAAAGGGCCTAGAATAGTGTTTTAGTAAGTACTCAGTGAAAGTGAAAGAGTTAGTCGCTCAATCGTGTCCAATTCTTTGCAATCCTGTGGACTGTAGCCTGCCAGGCTCCTCTGTCCATGGGATTTCCCAGGCAAGAACACTGGAGTGGGCTGCCATTTATTCCTCCAGAGGATCTTCCCCACCCAGGAATTGAACCTAGGTCACACTGCAGGCAGATTCTTTAGCATCTGAGCCACCAGGGAAGCCCGTATTTAAGTGCTCAGGGGGTATAAATTCTTATCATCCTCTCCAACAGCAGATATACGATTACTTAGATGGCTCGGGCTAGGATTGCCTCATTTCCTAGGATCAAGTAGTAAATCTTATCTTTTTATTTTTGTATTTTTCGACCACACTATGCGACATGTGGGATCTTAATTTCCCAACCAGGGATTGAGCACACATCCTCAGCATTAGAAGCATGGAGTTTCAACCACTGGACCACCAGGGTGCTAGTTTCTTCAGTCGTGTCTGACTCTTTATGACCCCATGGACTGTAGTCCACCAGGCTCCTCTGTCCATGGAATTCTTCAGGTAAGAATACTGGAATGGGTTGCCATTCCCTTTTGCAGGGGATCTTCCCCACCCAGGGATCAAACCCCAGTGTCACTGCTTTGGAGGCAGATTCTTTATCATCTGAGCCAGCAGGGAAGCCAGAGAAGTCCTCAATATTATATTTTCCTTGTCTTTACTCAAGACTCTCAGGAACAGCAGAGAATCCCAAGAGGTTTTTCAAGTGGGACCAAGGGGAAGACTCACTTAATTTATTGGTTCTTATGATCATGTATCTCTTCTATCAGCTATATTTCTCTTGGCCAAAGAATCCCTTCCTATATCCTATATCTATGAAAGTTACTAGAGATTTGATTGCCAGTTTTTCCCCATTCGTCTAAAGAGTATATCCTGTTGTTTCAAATATGATTGTGCCAAAGAAATGGTAAAGCACTTCCAAATATAACCTATGACCGGAAGTGATCAATTTTGGCAGATCTCTTCTCCTCCATGGAGAAGTGGTACCCCATGGAGTGGCTGCCTGGTTCATTCTCATGCTCTGAAAAGGGTCCCCAGTATAAGAGGAAGCCCAGGTAACTGTCTCTTCCACATGATCATTCCCCTTGAACAAGCAGGTGACTAGTGACTTTCTTACAGAAGCCTCAGCTAGACAGAGCACAGACACCATGTCAAGTAAGGTGAGTCACACTCATGTGCCAGGACAGAAGGTTTATGAGCTCCTGATGCTGAAGTTCCCAGAGCCATTCTGATGTCTCCTTCATGACTCAGTATCCAGCTCTTTGTGATCACACTCGACACTCCAGGATGCTTCCCATAACATCCTCTATTTGCCTTAAGCCAAACAGAGTTGATTTTTATCGATTACAACCAAAAACTAACAAAAGGAAACACATCTAATCTTTTTGCCTGTGAGACAAGAAAAATAGTAGGGAGTTCACTGGAGTATTGAATGAGGATGAAGACAAATTTCATTCCCTTTACAGTTTTGCTAAGGGCTAGCAATACTTCAGCCTCTGGTGTAATCACTGAGATCTGTGATGGGAAAAAAAAAAATTGCGGGATTTTTAATCCTATGTTTCCCCAGTTGGCTGTGAAGCTCTCTCCTTTGATTCACCTCCTTTGTAGTTTACCATTAATTACATCTTTTTGTTTTCCAATAAAGAAAATGGGCAATAAATAATTTTTCCTCACAGTGAGTACATTTATTTGTTAATTTGGAAGTAATTATCAAAGAACTGGCTTTATATTATAATTTGAGTTTATAAATTAACTTCAAACATATATTACTTTTGATCTACATGAACTACTTATGAGATAAATATTGATAAACTGGGAATAGTAATAAATATTTGCTCATTAAATTGATCACTTCATAATTAACTAGTATAAGTAAATTCTAACTTTTTAAATGTTTACTAGCAATCTGGAGGCTTCTAGTAATTAGAAAGGTAGGAATGGCAAAGAACATAATTTCTAAAGTTAAGTTCAAAACTAAAAAAATTAATTCTAGTTATGTGATAATCAAAAAACAGGAGAGACATTAAAAAGTATTTATAAATGGCAAATTTGTCATAGGCATCTAGCTCCTCTTCAAACTCCTCAGCTCCTTCCCACTGAAATCATCCCAGGAATAAGAAAATAGAGGAAAGGCTGAAGCAGAAATAGTTACACCTATATTACTAAGTGAAAGACACTAACCTGAAAAGTAAATATACAGTGTTATTGCAACTATGTGACCTTCTGGAAAACACAAAACTATGGAGAGAGTTAAAAGATCAACAGTTGACAGAGGTTAAGGAGGTGGGAGGGAGGAGGGAGCACAGAATATTTTCAGGGCAGTGAAACTACTCTGCTTATGAGGGTGGATACATATCACAAATTTGTCCAAACCCATAGAATGTACAACGGTTTCCCTGGTGGCTCAGTGGTAAGAATCCACCTGCCAATATAGGAGATGCAAGGTCGATCTCTGGGTCAGGAAGATCCCCTGAAGAAGGAAATGGCAACTGTCTCCAGTATTCTTGCCTGGAAAATCCCATGGACAGAGGAGCCTGGTGGGTCCACGGGGTAGCAAAAGAGTCTAATGTGACTTAGCAACTAAACAACAATAAAATGTACAATACCAGGAGTGATCCCTAATACAAACTATAGGTTTTGGTGGATAATGTTGCATCAATGTAGATTCATCCATTATAACAAACATACCACTCTGATTGATAATGGGGAAAGCTATGCATGAGTGGGAGCTGGGGGTATATGGGAAATCTCTGTACCCTCCTCTCAGTTTTGCTGTAAACCTAAAACTGCTCTAAAAATAAAGGCTATTTTTTAAAAAAAGGCAACAAAAGTAAATAGGTACACCTGAAAGCCAAAAACTCTAACGACATTTTATTTCCTGCGGCATGAGTATCAGAGGCTACAGTTTAAAATTTTAAAAGAAAAGAAAAAAAAAGGTAAAAAGTAAACTTGTCCTTGTTTCCAAGAAAGTAGCTCAGCCTCATGGGAAGAAAGATGAGATGATCCTGATGGAATGCCATCCAAAAACAACCTCAATTTGCAGAGTCAGGCAGGAATTGGGGAAGTTCTTCCGGAATCCCCCCAACCTCTATGGGTGCCCCCATGGTTCACACACACACATCTCCAGTAGAAACTTTCAAAGCCAGGAGAAAACTTTCAAAGAGCATGGCTATTAGCATCACCTGGGTTAAGTCAAGGTTACTACATTTGTATTTTTTTTTTTTAAGTCCACCTTAAAAAAAAAAAAAAGAATGCACTGAATAACAGATGGGTACAGGCACAGTTAAACAAGGCACAGTGCTGGACCCTAAAGCTCAAAATATCATTTGTACTGACTTGAAGAATTAAAAGATTTTCAAGGACTTGGAACAAAGAAGGGGATTCCCAACTAGGGGATCCAAGGTATGGTTTTTCCACTTTCTAACATGGTGTCTTCCAAATACAAAGGAGTGGGAGACATCTAGAGCCCATCAGAGACAGAAAACCCTTCCCATGTTACTCATCAACCAATTTCTAATAGTCCTCCATAGATTCATCCAACTGTGTATTGAAAATGCCAGCCTGGGGACACAGCCAAGTCCAGGGTTCACTTAATATACTCTTATTCTGCCTTTCAGAGAAACAGGCAAAGTAAGCTTCCTAAGAAGATGGTGCTCTTGACCAGTTGGGGGACCCAGAATACCATAACAGAATCCATCACTGCCTACCTTTACCTAAGATTAGGATTTTCACAGAAAGAGGGATTGCCACAGGGCTACTTCCATCAGCAGACCCATCCATTGTTCACAGGCTTTAGTTTTAAATTCCATTTCCTTTCAGTTTTCAGCCAGAAGCCAGCTCTATACCCCATAGTGTTCCATAAAGGGGCCATTGTGGGAGGATTAATATAGCTTTAACAAAGGACTGTCCTGGAAGGCTGTCTTAATCCTAACCCATTTTACTGCTTCCTTCTATGGCCTGATATATGGGGTCTGTAAACCTACTAAGAATAACTATCAGTGAAAAAAGCTATACTTCTGTTCTATGTACCACCTGCATCTTTTTGTTTGTGTCATATACAATCACTCCCCAAAATAATCCTGTAAATGAACTAAAGAGTTCTATATCAGATTCAGTGTTATCCTCTCTATAGCCAAGTGGGATTTCAAACACTTTGATGGTGATCAATCTTCTTTCACTTCAAATTAGATGTGGAAAGAACTGAAGTTTCCCCACCTCATTGTCATGTTGAGAAGCTAGTATTGTCCGCAGGGCATCTAGTTTAAAAGATGTTAATTGTGTAGCAGAAGAATACAACCCAAAGAGGCACAGAAAAGGGTGCATTTTGTGGTTTTGTTTTTTTGTTTTTCTTTTTGAAAAGGGAGCATTTGAAAAGCTACAGGGTGATTACACTGGTGATCGTGCATGCTCCGTCGCTCAGTGGTGTCCAACTCTTTGTGATCCTGTGGACTGTCACCCACCAGGCTCCTCTGTCCACGGAATTTTCCGAGCAAAAATACTGGAGTGGGTTGTCACTTCCTACTCCAAGGGATCTTCCTCACTCAGGGATCCAACCTGCATCTCCTGCCTCTCCTGCACTGGCAGATTCTTTACCACTGCACCACCACCACCGGGGAAGCCCCGATACTGGTGAACGGTGTCCAGGTAAACAGCAATTTTCTCTGTCCAAAGTGACAGACATGGTCTGTGTCTACTACTCAATCTCTGTTCATTACTCAGGGTAGGGAGATGGGGTACAAACACCGGTTAAAGTGAATCCATTGGTAAGTGTGGGTTCTGAGTGGAAAGACAATTTTTGCTATTAATTACTGGATATTTCCTGTTAATAATTCCCTGAAAATTTCCATTTGGGAAGAAAAGAAAAGAAAAAAAAAAAGCATAAAATTTGGATTTAGGCAGAAATAGGTTTGAACCCTGACACTGTTGTAGCCACACGTTCCGGGAAACAAACTCACTCAGAAGGACAATGCAGATAGTGGAGTGCAGTTTATTACACAGGTGGGCCCAAGGGAGAGTCTCCTCTTAGCCAAGGACCCCAATCAGGTTTTGTGAAAACCTTATATACCCTAAGTGTACGTGCCCAAACCCACCTCCCCAAATTCCCTGAAACTAGTCTGAACAAAGGTTAAAAAAAAAAAAAAAAGATACAATCAAAGTTAACCTGTCATTCATATGCCTTAAGCCTAGGTAGTTCACAGTGGACACTTATCAATAGGCCTGTGGTCATACCCCCAATAAGCATAATAGAATGTATAATTCTATTCAGATACACAGATAATTAGGGTATTCTTTTAGGTGAAGGAGAGCCTAGGTACGAGCCCTGGGGCTGTTCCTTCCGGGAGCCTGGTTTTCCAGTTGGTATGACATTTCCGTAGATACTGGGCATATAGCTCAAAGTCCATAGTCTGGCCCAAGACGGAGTCCTGCTTTCCAGATACAGCCTGTTCTGTTTCCTCCCTCAACACTGTAGTATATAGTTGAGTAACTTTGGGAATTTATATAGATTTTCTCATTGTGATAATAAATTTAACCGCAGGAGTTCAAGTCCAGACAATGTGACATAGACTCATTCCTTCCAGTGCCTCCCTGCTAAGCAAAACAATAAGCCTCAGAATAGCTCAAACAACAATAGCTGTGACAGGTAGTTTAGAGGAAAGCAAGCTCTTTGGGACGCCAAGATTCAAAGAACAGCACAACAGCGGGGCATCTTGCAACCTACACACATTAGAAGAAGGCAATCCAAGTGCTGTATTTCATGACCTCCAAACTAGCATGAGAACTCAGTCCAGACAGGCTCCTTCCTCCCCGAGACTGAGTCCGTCAGACAACAGGTGAACCCAACACCATCAGCAAAAGGGATCAGCTTGGACCAGAACCAAAAATAAGCAACTGTGGTGACATGTTTTGTCATCAAGCCTGAGGACTCCACTTTTCTTCAAAGAGATACCACGGTGGGCAGGCAGAATCAGACTAAAGAATCCCAACTATAACAAGTGGTTGGTCTGGGAAGCCTCTTGGCCCACACATTCTAAAGTTGCTCCTCACCTATCTAGAGACACCTGAGTAGGGTGGTGAAAAGACCTAAGTGGGGACAGGTAGAAGGTTTCACTCTAAACCCATTCACCAACAAAAGACAACCAGCAGCCAGACCTGGAAAAACTCTTTTCACCCCTCAGACAATACAAGCAGGACCAGTAGGAGGGAGACCCATGGGCAAGAGATAAACCAAGAAAACCAAAATAGGACTCAAAAGATTCTGAAAATTAAACTGTCATCGGTACTGCGAGGGGAAGCACAGTGACTGAAACCACCCACCCTCACCAGGCACCATAGTCACCATTTGCATGAGTTGTTTTATGACAGGAGGTCCTGGTACGGGACACGGAACTAATAAAGCACCACCAAATGGAAGAGTTCAGGAAAGGTCAAACGGTGACACCATTTGTCCGACTACCTCCCAGAATCCTTCTCAATGACATCCATCTTGGATGAGCAATGCGTGCGCCACCAGGAAGGACTCTGAGTCAGAATGATTGAGCAAAGACAACCCAGAAATAAATCCCATCACCATAAAACCCGAGACTGCGAGCCACGTGGCAGAGTAGTTCTCCTGGGTTTCCTTACCCTATTGCTCTCCCCCACCCCGGGCACCCTTCCCAATAAAATCTCTTGCTTTGTCAGCACATGTATCTCCTCAGACAATTCATTTCCGAGTGTTAGACAAGAGCCCACTTTTGGGGCCTGGAAGTGGTCCCCCTTCCTGCAAAAGTACACATGCCAGGACCTGCAGGTTAAAGCTAAACAGGACAACTGCATGAAAAAGTAAAAGATTTAAATAAGACCAAGAGTCTCCTAAAATAGTAGACAAAGTATTCAAGGCACAATCAAAATTTCACTCGTCCTACAAAGAATCAGGAAAATCACAACTTGAATGAGAAATCAATAAACTGTTGCCAATACCAATATGAATCTGTGGATGAATTACTGGACAAGAATTTTAAACCAGCCATCACAACAATGCTTTGATCATCAATTATAAATTCTCTTGGAACAAATGAAAAACATCTCAGCAAAGAACTAAAAAAAAATTTAAAGCAAATAGAAATTACAGAATTGAAAAGTACAGTAACAGACTTAAACTCAAACCCTGGACTCTGTGGGGGCTTTTTTGTTTTGTTTTAAAGAAGATGTTGCACATCAAATGTACAGTATGGTCCCTTCTACAGAATAAAAACCCAGTGAATCTTAGAATAGCTCCTTTTAAGTAAATCCTATGATTTTGGACACCAAGAAATATTATATTCTTATAAGTCAGTTCAGTCGCTCAATCGTGTCCGACTATTTGAGACCCCATGAATCGCAGCACGCCAGGCTTCCGTGTCCATCACCAACTCACGGAGTTTACTCAAACTCATGCCCATCGAGTCGGTGATGCCATCCAGCCATCTCATCCTCTGTCGTCCCCTTCTCCTCCTGCCCCCAATCCCTCCCAGCATCAGGGTCTTTTCCAATGAGTCAACTCTTCTCATGAGGTGGCCAAAGTACTGGAGTTTCAGCTTCAGCATCAGTCCTTCCAATGAACACCCAGGACTGATCTCCCTTAGGATGGACTCGTTGGATCTCCTTGCAGTCCAAGGGACTCTCAAGAGTCTTCTCCAACACCACAGTTCAAAAGCATCAATTTTTTGGCACTCCGCTTTCTTCACAGTCCAACTCTCACATCCATACATGACCACTGGAAAAACCACAGCCTTGACTAGATGGACATTTGTTGGCAAAGTAATGTCTCTGCTTTTTCATATGCTATCTAGGTTGGTCATCACTTTCCTTCCAAGGAGTAAGCATCTTTTAATTTCATGGCTACAGTCAACATCTGCACTGATTTTGGAGCCCCCCAAAATAAAGTCTGACACTGTTTCCACTGTCTCCCCATCTATTTCCCATGAGGTGATGGGACCAGATACCATGATCTTAGTTTTCTGAAAGTTAAGCTTTAAGCCAACTTTTTCAGTCTCCTCTTTCACTTTCATCAAGAGGCTTTTTAGTTCCTCTTCACTTTCTGCCAGAAGGGTGGTGTCATCTGCATATCTGAGGTTATTGATATTGCTCCCGGCAATCTTGATTCCAGTTTGTGCTTCTTCCACCCAGCGTTTCTCATGATGTACTCTGTATATAAGTTAAATAAGCAGGGTGACAATATACAGCCTTGACGTACTCCTTTCCTATTTGGAACCAGTCTGTTGTTCCATGTCCAGTTCTAACTGTTGCTTCCTGACCTGCATACAGGTTTCTCAAGAGGCAGGTCAGGTAGTCTGGTATTCCCATCTCTTGAAGAATTTTCCACAGTTTATTGTGATCCACATAGTCGAAGGCTTTGGCATAGTCAATAAAGCAGAAATAGATGTTTTTCTGGGACTCTCTTGCTTTTTCGATGATCCAGCAGATATAGGCAATTTGATCTCTGGTTCCTCTGGCTTTTCTAAAACCAGTTTGAACATCTGGAAGTTCACGGTTCACGTATTGCTGAAGCCTGGCTTGGAGAATTTTGCGCATTACTTTACTAGCGTGTGAGATGAATGCAATTGTGCGGTAGTTTGAGCATTCTTTCGGATTGCCTTTCTTAGGGATCGGAATGAAAACTGACCTTTTCCAGTCCTGTGGCCACTGCTGAGCTTTCCAAATTTGCTGGCATCTTGAGTGCAGCACTTTCACAGCATCTTCTTTCAGGATTTGAAATAGCTCAACTGGAATTCCATCACCTCCACTAGCTTTGTTTGTAGTGATGCTTTCTAAGGCCCACTTGACTTCACAGTCCAGGATGTCTGGCTCTAGGTGAGTGATCAAACCATTGTGATTATCTAGGTCGTGAAGGTCTTTTTTGTACAGTTCTTCTGTGTATTCTTGCCACCTCTTATTATCTTCTGCTTCTGTTAGGTCCATACCATTTCTGTCTTTTATCGAACTCATCTTTGCATGAAATGTTCCCTTGGTATCTCTAATTTTCTTGAAGAGATCTCTAGTCTTTCCCATTCTGTTGTTTTCCTCTATTTCTTTGCACTGATCACTGAGGAAGGCTTTCTTATCTCTCCTGGCTATTCTTTGGAACTCTGCATTCAAATAGGAATATCTTTCCTTTTCTCCTTTGCTTTTCACTTCTCTTCTTTTCACAGCTATTTTTTAAGGCCTCCTCAGACAACCATTTTGCCTTTTTGCATTTCTTTTCCATGTGGATGGTCTTGATCCCTGTCTCCTGTACAATGTCACAAACCTCCATCCATAGTTCATCAGGTTCTCTGTCTATCAGATCTAGTCCCTTAAACCTATTTCTCACTTCCACTGTATAGTCATAAGGGATTTGATTTAGGTCATATCTGAATGGTCTACTGGTTTTCCCTACTTTCTTCAGTTTAAGTCTGAATTTGGCAATAAGGAGTACATGATCTGAGCCACAGTCAGCTCCTGGTCTTGTTTTTGCTGACTGTATAGAGCTTCTCCATCTTTGGCTACAAAGAATATAATCAACCTGATTTTGGGGTTGACCATCTGGTGATGTCCATGTGTAGAGTCTTCTCTTGTGTTGTTGGAAGAGGGTTTTTGCTATGACCAGTGCATTCTCTTGGCAAAACTCCATTAGCCTTTGCCCTGCTTCATTGCGTACCCCAAGGCCAAATTTGCCTGTTACTCCAGGTGTTTCTTGACTTCCTACTTTTGCATTCCAGTCCCCTATAATGAAAAGGACATCTTTTTTGGGTGTTAGTTCTAAAAGGTCTTGTAGGTCTTCATAGAACCGTTCAACTTCAGCTTTTTCAGCGTTACTGGTTGGGGCATAGACTTGGATTACCGTGATATTGAATGGTTTGCCTTGGAAACGAACAGAGATCATTCTGTCATTTTCGAGATTGCATCCAAGTACTGCATTTCAGACTCTTTTGTTGACTGATGGCTACTCTATATCTTCTAAGGGATCCCTACCCACAGTAGTAGATATAATGGTCATCTGAGTTAAATATTCTTATAGCTAGTCACAAATTAAAATCAAGGAATCATTTCAACATTAACCCAAGCAAAATATTTTTCCTAAACTCTGCTGCTTCTTACTTTCTGTGGGTAACAAAATTAATCAATCAGGAAATAACTATTAAGCAAATTTATAGGATTTTATTCATTCTTAAATTCAAGCTATGGTTTTTCCTGTAATCATGTATTGATTTAAGAGTTGGACCATAAAGAAGGCTGAGCACCAAAGAATTGATGCTTTCCAATTGTGGTGCTGGAGAAGACTCTTAAGAGTCCCATGGAAGGCATGAAAATCGAACCTTCAATCCTAAAGAAAATCAACCCTGAATACTCATTGGAAGGACTGTTGCTGAAGAGGAAGCTCCAATACTTTGGCCACATGATGCGAAGGGCAGAGTCATTGGAAAAGACCCCGATGCTGGGAAAGATTGAGTGTAGAAGGAGGCAACAGAGGATGAGATGGTTGCATGGCATCATCAACTCAAGGGACATGAATCTGAGCAAATTTCAGGAGATAGTGAAGGACAGGGAATCCTGGCATGCTGCAGTTCATGGGGTTGCAAAGACTCAGACATGACTAAGTGACTGAACAACAATAACAACTATTTCATCCCATTACAATAGGATCAGGGTCTCTAGTCTTATACGCCCATGCTGGTTACCTCTGCGAATCTCATTATCCAAGCTTTCCTGGTTCCTTCAGAGCCAGGTGTCCCCCTACCCAACTCCCCCTCAGCCTCCCTTCCTGCCAATTCCAAACAAGAGCCATTTATTGAGGCCTGAAAGCCACTGGCTCTCAGTATCCTACCTGGGAGCCACATTCTGCCAATCCAAGAGGCTGATACTCTCCAGTGTGGCGTGTGAATGGGAAAGGGGTCTCAAACCTAGACATTACATGGATCCCTGTCATCTCCTAAGTATTAGAAAAAATAGTCCTATCCCCATGAAGCCAAGCTAGCACTTCTTCCTTAATTGCCAGCATTCTCTGTGAGCCTGAAATTCCAAATCCAAATTCTGAGTAGATTATCTGAACATTTTTGAATTAACACTACGAAAATCCTAAAGGGGACGAGGGATCAGGCTCTGTCATCAGACAGCAGACACTGGTGAAACAGCTAATTGAAACAGATATCTGTGATCATTTGAATTAAAGTGCCTCATGAAGGCAAAACTGGGGGAAACTGAATAGCCATAGTCATAGACCAGTATGAGAGATTAAAAAAATCAAATAGTTTGGGATGGTATGGTTATTGTTAGGCTCATTAGATATGTTTATAAAGGAGAAAAGGCTGAAAATAATTCTCAACTCAAGGAACACACTGAAAATTTGGATCTTGTGAGTATACTCTGAAGGTAATATTAACAGGATGGAAATAGCTGAAATTCAACTAAGACTTTCAGAAAGGGACTTGACAATTACAGTATCAATTAAATCTATATCTCTGTCAAGCCTTTTGCTTAGACATAAGCATTTCAGTTGGGAAAGCATGGAATCCTAAAATCAGAATGAGGAGGTGGTATAGTATCAATCAACCCAGAATCAAAGTCCTAACATTGACTGAGCTTCTTCTGACATCCCTTCTGATGAGTTATCCATGACATTCCTAGAGGATCTGTAAATATGTTCTTTCATGGAGCTGTTCTCATGGCTTCTTTTGCATGTCCTGCATCTTCTCATTCCATCCTATCTAATATTCTTCAGTGCCTGCAAACCTAGGCATAGAGTGAGATATTGGCATTCCCCAAGGGCCAATAGCCATGTCCGACCTAAGAGAGAAAACCTGTCCTCCAAAAAAAACTGAATGGCTTTGTTTATCTTTACCTGCAATATTCTTGAAATATGTGTAAGAATGGATTCTGAAAATGCCAGGTCAAGGAAAAATGACACAACTTTAAATTCTCCTTAATAGATCTGCTATGCACTTTGAAGCATTTCTGAACTCAGTGTGTTAACACAAGCAGCAGGGAGTAGTTCTAATTGGTTGCTTGGCTGATTAACTGAAATATGGGTTCAACAAAGGCCTGCACTAAATGAAGTTAAGATGCCAGCAATTTCTTAATGTGCTATTAAAGGAGGACTACAGGGACTTGGGGAGATATAAATATTGGAGTGGATTTAACATGTGCAAATCCCCTGTTCAAACTAAGCTCTTCCCTCAAGGTCAGGGATGTTGGTGGAACTACGATGTCTGAAATAGTTTCTTTCATTTCAGTGGGAATAACACAATCATGAATGGCTGAGGCCAGGCAGTGTTATCAGGGTGAAAGGAGTACAGAGGTCAAAAATGCATCATTAGGGATCAGAATGATCTGTGAAATGACATTTGTGGAGAGTGACTTATCCTACAAATTTCCTCATATAACTAGGGCACAAACAAAACAAACACATTAAAAGTCTTATTAACATAGGGTAACCAAGAGAGAGTCATAACCCTTCATCTGATACCCTAATCTGAGCCAGTTTAAAAAAAAAAAAAAAAACAGGGTTTATTAAATACAGGAGAGGATGGGTAATCTTGAAAAAATGGTCTCCAACAACATCAGCAGCAAGAACTCTGAATCTTACTCTAAGACTCTCAAAAGGGAGCGGACTGTGGCCATTTTCCAGGATAACTGTGCAATGAGGAAAAGGAAATATTCACACTCTTTAGAATTTATTAAACAGTAGTACCTGTGGTATGAAGAATTGATGCTTTTGAACTGTGGTGTTGGAGAAGACTCTTAAGAGTCCCTTGGACAATAAGATCAAACCAGTCAATCCTAAAGGAAATCAACCCTGAATACTCAATGAGTGTTGAGTATTCATTCAACATTCATTCAATGCTGAAGCTCCAATACTCTGGCCACCGGATGCGAAGAGCCGACTCATTGATGCTGGGAAAGATTGAAGGCAGGAGGAAAGGGGGACGACAGGACGAGATGGTTGGATGGTATTATCGACTCAATGCACATGAGCTCAAGCAAGCTCCAAGAGTTGGTGAAGGACAGTGAAGCCTGGTGTGCTATAGTCTATGGGGTCACAAAGAGTCAGACATGACTGAGCAGCTAAACAACACCAGGACCTGGGGTGGGGCTTCCCAGATGGCACAAATGGTAAAGAATCCATCTGCCAATGCAGGAGACTCAAGAGACACTGTTCCCATCCATGGGTCGGGAGGATCCCCTGGAGTAGGAAATGGCAACCCACTCTGGTATATTCTTGGAAAATTTCATGGACAGAGGAGCCTGGCAGGCTACAGTCCATGAGGTCCCAAAGAATCAGACATGAATGAGCATGCGTGCATACACACACACACACACGCACACACGCACACACACACCTGGGGCAACACTCATTCTTTGGCCCATTTATAATACTACTTTCCACCATTCAGAATATGGCCCTGGATCTATCATTCTCTATTATACCATTTTTAAATTATCTATTAAAAAAAAATAAATTAAAAAAATTTAAAAAATTATCTATTTTATAGAACCAGTAAGATCCTATACATATGCCAGGTACAAAGTAGTATTTACTGGAAATGGCTGTTTTCAACATCTAGTAATACCCACACATTGGTTTCTAATGTAAAGTAAGGGCCAAACATATTAAATCCAAAGCCATATACCAGGGGAAGCTGCAGAAAGGGGTTCCATCACTGAAAACTTGAGACATGCAGGAGGGAATGATACAGGTTGTTCCACAAAAGAAATGGATCATAAAGAGTAACAATACAAACCATTATCAGATAGTGACTATAATTATAGCTACTTGTTTTAATTAGATGTGGACTATTTTCCAGAACTTACCACTATAATTCCTGGATCCTGATATTCAGTTACTAATATTTTTCACTATCACAATTGCAAGGGAACACCATGTAATAAGTGATCTTGATTTTCTCTATAAGGCAACAACTGGCAAGAAACTGATAACATGCTCAAAATGGGTAGTTAAGATGGTTTATCTATTAGAGTATTTCTAAAGGTCTAAACAGGGTTTAAGGACACAAAGGAGGGATATTGAAGTAGCCTGGGGTTAACAACAGCAGGAAGTCATTATCATCCCCAGGCCTGAGGGGGCAAATGCAGGGATGGATGAATAGGACCTGTAATTGCATGATGAGGGAGTTCAATGAAGTTGTGGTCTCAGTAGTATGATGCAGCCATGGCCATTTGAAGAGCTGGCGAGAGAAAGCGAGGGGAAAATCACACTCCAACATCTCTCCTCCTAACCTTCAATATCCTGCCAGTAATTTTAGGAGATAAATCCAGCTGGTATCCAAACAGCAATGGAAACTTAGTGTTCAGCCTCAGAGAGGGAGGAGCATAGAATTGCATTTAAAAAGAGCAATAGGAAAAAATTCTTTAGGAATGACATCTTGCAAATGAGCTGGGAGAGTAGGAAGTTGTAGAGATCCCAGATCCTAGATCACATGGTTAGATTCACACACACCCAGAGAGTGTGAATCAATCCACAGTCTACAACAGTACAAAGCAGCCACCTCAGCCAGAGGTGTAGTATCTAGTTATCTGGGACATATCAGAGTACACTTTGGAAAGTAAAGGACATGTTGCTACATATACACTGCAGCCGGTATCACAAAGGAAGTGAAACAATGCTCAGTGAGGTCCTTTTAATTTTCGAGGTAACATATAAATATTTAGCGGTGCTGTTTTGATGAATTTACCTAAAGAATAGAAATTGTGAACTTAAAGAAGGACCTAGAGCAAGGAAGGTCTCCAGATGGTCCAGGCTATCACTCAAGCTGACCTCAGTTTGTGGAAGGTCAGAATGTTTCACAGAACCCAGGTCAATCCACATTCAGAGAAGATCATTAGAAATGTCAGAGTCTGGAGCAAATCTATGCCTGTTCTATTTCTGAATATTACTTTTTGACCTGTTACTGGGTTTTGGTAGAAACTCAACACCCAGTCAAACCTAGACAGTATATTAAAAAGCAGAGACATTACTTTGCCAACAAAGGTCCATCTAGCCAAAGCTATGGTTTTACCAGTAGTCATGTATGGATGTGAGAGTTGGACCATAAAGAAGACTGAGTGCCAAAGAACTGATGCTTTTGAACTGTGGTGTTGGAGAAGACTCTTGAGAGTCCCTTGGACTTCAAGGAGGTCAAACCAGTCAACCCTAAAGGAAATCAGTCCTGAAGAGTCATTGGAAGGACCAACGCTAAAGCTGAAGCTCCAATACTTTGGCCACCTGATTTGAAGAGCCGACTCATTAGAAAAGACCATGATGCTGGGAAAGATTGAAGGCAGGAGGAGAAGGGGACGACAGAGGACAAGATGCTTGGATGGCATCACTGACTCAATACACATGAGTTCGAGCAAGCTCCGGGAGATGGGGAAGGACAGGGAAGCCTGGCGTGCTGCAGTCCACGGGGTGGCAAAGAGTCAGACGTGACTGAGCTACTGAACACCACCACCACCACCCAGTCATAAAGTACCAGATGATGATGAAGTCAGGGCTTCCCATCATGAACTGAGAACTATCTGATCCACCTAGGTATAAAATCAGGCATCCCCAGCAGCACACCACCATCAAGTAAAATCGGAATGAATAGCACTAAACCCAAACACATCACAAGCAGGTTCTAGGAGCAAGTCTCCCACACTGCCAGATTGCCTTCCCCTTCTGTTCTGCTACTCCGCCCTTGACCACACACACTCATGGCCTCATGAGTACTCTGTTCCTAGTTCCCTGGGAAGTGGGAAATGAGAAATAGGCTATCCAGTGTCTCTACACAGCATGTTGCTGCTGCTGCTGCTGCTGCTGCTAAGTCACTTCAGTTGTGTCTGACTCTGTGCGACCCCATAGACCGCAGCCCACCAGGCTGTGCCATCCCTGGGATTCTCCAGGCAAGAACACTGGAGTGGGTTGCCATTTCCTTCAATGCATGAAAGTGAAAAGTGAAAGTGAAGTCGCTCAGTCCTGTCTGACTCTTCGCAACCCCATGGACTGCAGCCTACCAGGCTCCTCCATCCATGGGATCTTCCAGGCAAGAGTACTGGAGTGGGTACACAGCATGTTGGCACCAGCCAAAACTGAAGTTTATAGCATTGGTGCTCCATTCAAGGGCTCAAGGCCCTATCTATATTTCTTCCTTTACTCTGATCCAACCACATTGGGCTTTTTGCTGTCCTTCAAGAACCCCCATCCCCACAAGTTTGTATCTATCTCAGCATGTCACACTCCCTGTTCATTCATTTCACCACAAATAGTCTTGGGGTTGCATACAGCAGACTCTTGGTTGGCTAAACCATCACTCATTCCCAAGTCCTTTCTCCCTTGCCTGCCTCCACTACAGAAACTGGAAAACTATCACCGCACCCCCCACTGCCCCGCTCCAGAGTACCTTAGAGCAAGAAGTATTGGCCATGACAGAGTGAGAGGCAATAAGTCATAAGCAGAGACTTCTGGGACCATGTTTGCCTTCCTGATTATTAAAAAAGATATAAATTACAGGCACTAGGACTAGCTGCAAGGCAGAATCACAGAGGGTTCTGCTCTCAGAAGGGCCCGCCCATACCTTCCCACTCAGTGTAATATTCTGCTATTGCCCTTTTTAAATTCTTAATAAATCTGTCTTTGAATTTATGTTCAAAGTGAAGTCCTAGGAGACAGTAGAGTATGATCACAAGCAGCAGAGATTCTCCAGTGATGAACTCGGCAGACAAAGCATACAGTGCAGGCACTTGATCAATTGACCTGGATGCTGAGTACACTTGCCTTGGGCAACTGGAATACCATGGGGCCCCAAAGTGGTGGGCAGGGCCCTGGGCCCAGAATAACAGCGGGCTTAGGGGTGAGCACTGTGATGCAGTAGGAGGACAGTTTGCCATCCTCCCTGGAGCCCTTTACTGCAGCCTCCGCATAAGTATTAACTCTGCCCTCAGTACCAGAGCAGAAATGTCAGGAAATTTTTACAGAAAAATAGAGTATGCATGGACATGGCAATAAAGCATATCAGAGTTATTTGGATTCTACAAAGAATTTAGAATCTCCAGTTTGGAAACCTACAGAAACATTGCAAAGCACATAGAAATGAAATTAAAAGATGTGGCATTCAGCAGAACAGAACACTTTTCAAATGAAGATGCAGGTCAACCAATTATTAATGAGGAAGACAATTTTAAAATTAATGTTTTATTTTTAATTGAAAATACACAGACAGACTGCATAAACAGGCATTTTGAATTATAGGCAAATCATGAAGCCACTTCCCATATCTTGTTCAACCTCCATACACTACAGAAAATGTCAGAAGAGACATTAAAATGCCATGGTACAAATTTACACTTAAAATAAAATTCAGACTTATGAAAAACTTATTTTAGAAAAATTGTTTCATGAGAATCAACTTTGGATGTACTAAAATTTTTATTTCAAAATAATTTATCAGAAAAATTTTTTTCATGTTGCCACAGTCTATAAAATACACTTAGCAGCTCCCATGACAATTGTTGCCTCAGCAGAAAGATACTTCTCAAGATTAAAATATTATCAAAAGTGATTTGCAGTCTTGCATTTGCCAAGAGTGACTGGTGTTGCTTTCAATTACATTGATTGAAAATGAACCTACTTTGAGTATAAATTTTGATGACCTAATAAATGAAATTGCAGAAAAGCAAGCCATAAAAAGATGATTTAAGATATGTTACTCAGTAGTATTTATTGTTTTGCATAAATCTATGGCACCAAATTATTTTTGTAATTGGTAAATTCATGTTGTCACTCAGATATCACTTATCTTTTAAATACTAAAATATTTTTAAATGAAAAGCTTTATTTTTTGTTAGTCCTCTTTTTAAGTTCTTCTAATTTGGATATTCTACTTTCTCTAACTTAATTATTTTTTAACAAATAATTTATTTATTTTTGGTTGCACTGGATCTCCATTACTTTTGCTCAGGCTTTCTCTAGTTGTGGTGAGTGAGGCCTATTCTTCATGGTGGTACGCAGGCTTCTTATTGCAGCAGCTTCTGATGTTGCAGATAACAGATCCTAGGTGCTCAGGCTCAGTCACTCTGAGGCATGTGGAATCCTCCCAGACCAGGGACTGAACCCATGTCCTCTGCACTGGCAGGCAGACTCTTACCAATTGTGCCACCAGGGAAGTCCTGTGTCAGTCCTTTTAAAGGTCAATTTTTCCCTACTTTATGAAGAAGGACCCCACAATTCCATTTTTTACCATTCCTACTAATTATATAGCCAGCCCTGATAAACACTCCCGTTTCCTTTTCTTCTGACTTGAACACACATGTGATACCTAGGAGTACAGCAGTCATTTTGGAATCATGAGGAGAAAATGCAACATATTAAAAATGGATGATCAGAATGATAAGAGCTTCTCTTCTTGAGATGGTCATTGAACTAATACATTGGTCCTCAGCTGCCCACTTCTAGATATGTTGTATGCGTGTGTACTAAGTCACTCAGTTAAAGCCAACACTTTGTGACCCTATAGACTGTAGCCCGCCAGGCTCCTTTGTCTATGGAGATTCTCCAGGCAAAAATACTGGAGTGGGTTGCCATGCCCTCCTCCAAGGGATCTTCCCAACCCAGGGATGAAACCCACATCTCCTGCATTGCAGGCAGATTCTTTACTGCTGAGCCACCAAGGAAGTCCAGATATGTTGTAGATGTACCAAAAAAATTAAAGTTCTAATGATTTGAGATAACATTCATCCACTTTTCTGGAATGTCTATGCATCCGTCACTCAGAAGTCAGTCCATGTGTCCCTTGTCAGAGAGAAATTCCCTGATGCTTTAAAAATTTCCCCTCCCACTGTCATATTCACCCTATTACCTTAAATGACCTTATGCTTTGTTTGGAGAAGGAAATGGCAACCCACTCCAGTGTTCTTGCCTGGAGAATCCCGGGGACAGCGGAGCCTGGTGGGCTGCCATCCATGGGGTCGCATAGAGTCGGACACGACTGAAGTGACTTAGCAGCAGCAGCTTTGTTTGCATGATTACTTTCTCCAAATTACATTATAAGTTCCACAAGGGCAGAGATATTTTGTCTTTTTTGTCACAGCTAGAACCCTGACACAAAATACCTACTCGAGAAGTATTTGAATGAGTAAGTGAATGAATGAATAAAAGACTTCCCTCAGCAAAGAAATCATGCTCAGATCACAAAATAAAGAAGGGGGAAACACCTAGCTACCATTTCTTCAGCAGTAAGAACAAAGGGGCATTTTTCTTCAAGTACTTACAAGTGTAAGTTATTGTGAGCTATAAATTTCCTTGTGCTAGCTGGAGAGAATATTTCTTACCTAAGTCTGAAATGTACAAAACTGGGCTTCTGTGAAGGCAAATGGAGTCTGTTCTCTAACCTTAAAAGTAGAGCCATTGTCATCATGCCCTAGACTGTACCACCCCACCACCACCCCATCTGTCTCCATAACAAGGCCCTCCAGTGTTCCAAATGTTCAGCATCTGATATGGCACCCATGGATGTTAATACATCTAAGATCATTTCTGAAAATGAAGTGATTGTAAGTTGAAATCATATCCCAGGAAGCAAAAGTCATGATACAGAAACAAAAATCTCTCCTCCCTGATGGAAAAGGTCTCTCACCTACAACTCATCTTCCTCAGCAGGCAAATATCACCTCTTCTTTGTTGCTCCATCTCAACTAGACCTTGAAGATGTGTTTTTGCTTCAGTTATCTTACTACCCCAATATTTGTCTCCGCTTTGATTCCTTGATCCAAGTAATTGCCACTCCCATTTAATTGAACTCACATTTCTCTTCCTAAAACTTCTGTTTTCCCCATTCACATTAATAAAAGTCTCCATCCAGTCTGAGAACCAAGATCTCCTCTCTGAGTGACAGAAGTATGGTTAAATTCAGTTCTTACTGCAAATCCAGTGGCTTTCCCATCACCCCAGATCAGGCACGTGCCATTTGGCAAGGTGTTTGGACCATTTGAGGGCCCAGGATGACCCTTGAAATCTATCAGAATCATTCAGCAACTTGATTTAATTAGAAATGGCAGCATTCTGCCCCTGCTCCGTGGCAGGAGAGGTCACTGCAATGAGAAACACTTGCATCACAGTTAAAGAGTAGGCCCTGCTCGCTGAAACTACAGAAAACATGGAAAATCCAGTGTGGTCAAAATAAATAAACACATAATTTAAGAAAGACTTAAAAAGAAAATATTAGAGGAAATGAAGGGCTTCATAGACACTGAGGTTAAAGCAGTTTTTCTGGGTGTCCAGGAAGAAAGGTTTCAAATGTGTATAACTTTCCGATTATCTGGTGATCAAGAATTAATTATTAGGGCCATACCTTCGAAAGACTCATTTTTGGTTTGACTTTCAAATAACAGAATATAAATGAAAATCTTTTGCTGATAATAAAATATTATGCAAATATAACAAAAAAAGAAATGGCAGCATTCAAATGCAATTTAAAGTCCTACAAACATATTCTTTGAAGGAAAGATAAAGTGACAAAAAGGACACACACAGACAAAAAAAATTGATAGTAATAAGGATAACAATGACCACAATATTAATGTCTTTCAAATATCATATATTCAATATTTACAGGAAAATAAGATTTCTAGGAACAGACGTTGTCTTTTTTTTTTTTTTCATAAATTGTTGGCATTTCTTCAAAATAGACTTTTAGGAGCCATAAGAAGGCATATAGTAGTATGCATGTATCTTGTGGGGTGATACACAAACAATTTCTACTTCACGCATTCATGCTAAATCGCTTTAGTTGTGTCCGACTCTTTGTGATCCTATGGACTGTACCCCCCCCGCCCCAGGCTCCTCTGTCCAGGGGGATTCTCCAGGCAAGAATACTGGAATGGATTGCCACACCCTCCTCCAAGGGATCTTCCCACCTAGGGATCAAACCCGCATCTTCTGCGGATCCTGCATTGCAAGCGGATTCTTTATTGCTGAGCCACTGAGGAAGTCCTCCTACTTCATAGTTGTTTACAATTCCCAAAGCTCTCCCCTGTCCATTTTGTTCTCAGAATGTCCCTGTGAAGGGAATAGATTATTATCACCTCAAATATACAGCTAAGAAAGTTGAGATGGAATAAGTTTAAATTACTTGCCCAAGTTTAAGTTCATTTCTCTGTCTCCCACCTCCTTTCTCAGTTCAAAAACTTCCTAGGATACAATAAAGTTATACTTGGTTATCACATTGTTTTCATTGTTTTTTGATCGAATTTGCAAGTCTTTAGTATAATAAAACATTCTCCCACCCCAGTATATGGCAGTACGTGTGAGAACACAGAAAACAGAAAGTAACAATGAGGGACTTCCCTGGTAGTCCAGTGGTTAAGAATTCACTTTTCAATGGAGTGGATGCATGCTTGATCCCTGGTCAGAAACTAAGATCCCTCATGCCCAGGAGCAAGTAAGCCTGCTCACTCCAACTACTGAGCCCACGCGCTCTGGAGCCTGAGCTCTACAACCAGAGAAGCCCATATGCCACAACAAAGACATAGTGCAGCCAAAAAAATTTACAAAAAATAAAGATACATTAACAATGAGATAATGCATTTACATGACTCTAATTTCTCATGCACTCAGAAGTCTAGAGATATCCCCTGCAGTCCCAGTGTATTAATATATAATACTCCTATTTGATAGATTAGGTCCAGAAAGCTTATGAATTTAAAGAAGTGAAACTAGTAACTCTGATAGAGCAAAATGTAGAGTTCTACTCAAATACTTTATGCCCTCACATGCGCTAGTGTTCATAGCAATGACAGATTTGTTTGCAGTTTTCTTTAAGAAAACAAAAAGGCTGAAACTGCAGTATAAATATCCTAATCCATCTCAATCCTCTTTTTAAAAAGGCAGAAAACTAGTAACTGAATAAGACGTTCTGGTTGAGAGAAGCTTTTTTTTTTAAGGTTTAATGACTCTTAAGACCGTTAGAAATATTGACCTGGAGCCCAGAAATACTGCTTGATGAAGACAAAGATTCCAAGATCATCATCATTAGGTGGCCAAATCATTCACTCATCAATTCACTTAATAACTACTTTCTGAGAATTTATTTTGTTCTATGAATTAAGAAAAGCATCAGATAAATCTAGACGAATTTGCTCAAGGCAGGTAAAAAGAGAAGTGCACTCAGGACAAAAGAGCTGATGAATCCATTTGAAATTAACTCAGCTGCAAGGAACACAAAAGCCTACTTAGAGTGGCTGAAATACATAGGGGTTGATTTGTCTCATATAATAAAATATCCAAAGAAGGTATGTGTTGGCATTGGTTCTGCTGACCAGTGATACCATCTGGAACATGTTTCTATTTGTCTTTCTGTTCCACAGCATTTAGCATTGTATCAGTTGGTTTTTACTGCATGGAAAAGCCTCCCAAAATTTAATGGTTTAATCAACAATCATTCATTACCTCACACATCCACAGATCAGTTGTGATGTTCTGGCAAACCCAGGCCTGGTCCAGCTACTCTCAGTGGAGTCCACTCAAGCATTTGAGATCAGCTGTGGGTCATTTGGAGAGTCAGCTTTGCTTTTTTGGCTGAGCTCTCTTATGTGTCTGGGATCTTGGCTGGACTACCTGGACTCACCCTGCTCCTTGCTGTTTCTCATCACCCAGCAGGTTAACTTGGCCTTGTTCTCATGAGAGGGCAGGGATTCAAGAGATTGAGTGGAAATACATAGGTCCTCATGAGGCCTGGTTCAGAAGTGACCCATTGATAAGCAAGTCACAAGACCAGTTCAAACATAAGAGGAAGGGAAATGGACTTCACATCTCGATGGGAAGAACAGTGGTATACGAATATAAAAGGAGAAGAACTGTTGCCATTTCTGCAAATGATCTACCACATTCTCCCCTCTGATCAAAATTATCCAGAACTTTTATATATAAAAAAGATTAATTCCCACCTGACAACTCCAAAAGCCTCCTGTAATCAGGTCTTCACTCTAGAAGTCTGGATTCTCTTGGTCTATATCCACTACAAGTTTTTTGCTGCCATGCACTCAGGAAATAATGAGACTCCACTTGTGGTCCAGTGACTAAGCCTCCATGATCCAAATGCAAGGAAGGGGCCTGGGCTGGATCCCTAGTTGGGGACCTAGATCTCACATGCCACAACTAAGACCCAGTGTGGACAAACAAATAAATAAACAAACATAAATATTTTTTAAAAGAAATAACTATGAGATAGAAAATGGGACAAACCATAAAAAATGCTTTTATTTTAAGAGAGTAAATGGGAGTATTTAAAATGGGAGTAGTGGCATTTTCTTGTTGATGTTCCTGTTGCTCAGTCACTCAATCATGCCCAACTCTTTGCAACCCCATGGACTGCAGCATGCCAGGCTTCTCTGTCCTTCACTATCATCCGGAGTTTGCTCAAACTCATGTCCACTGAGTTGGTGATGCCATCCAACCGTCTCATCCTCTGTCACCCTCTTCTCCTCCTGCCCTCAATCCTTCCCAGTATCAGGGTCTTTTCCAACGAATTGGCTTTTCGTATCAGGTGGCCAAAGTACTGGAGTTCAGTTTCAGCATCAGTCCTTCCAAGGAATATTCAGGGTTGATTTCCTCTAGGATCACCTAGTTTGATCTCTTTGCTGTGGCATTCTCTGGTCCACAGCAATTCTAAAATCCCACTGAGCAAAGGTTACCAGATCCGCAAATACAGGAGCAGGGAATGTTTCTTGATCACAGCCTAGTTCTGTTCCCTGGGACTAGCTTCTAGTTCATTATCCTCTATTAATCTTGGGAAGCTCACAAATCCATTGTTCTCAATGTAACTGGCTTAGTAGGTTCTTGGCTTCACTCTCCGAGATAAATGACATAGCTATGTTTGTAGCCAAGTAACTTTTTGCAGCCTATTTATTTCTTGTGGAAATTTGGAGGCCCAGGGGCTTTTGTGAAATTTATAAAATCAGAGTTCCTTTGAATTCAGCTGATGATGCTTCTGCTGCTCTTAAAGTCTCTTAAAACTGCTTAGATTTTCCATATATGCCAGTATATTCTAATCCATTTGGGGAAAAAAAGTCACACCCACAATTGCTTTCAAAACACACTTCTGTTTTTACAGATTTGTAAAATCTGTAAATTTTTTAGATTCGACATCTAATTGAAGTCATACAGTATTTATCTTTCTCTATCTTATCTCACTTAACGTAAACCAGACATTGAGAATAGAACTATGGACATGGGGAGAGGGGAGGAGAGGGTAAGATGTATTGAAAGAGTAACATGGAAACTTACATTAGCATATGTAAAATAGATAGCCAACGGGAATTTGCTGCGTGGCTCAGAAAATTCAAATAGGGGCTCTGTATCAACCTTGAGGGGTGGGATGGGGAGGGAGGTGGGAGGGAGGTTCAAAAGAGAAGAGATATATGCACACCTATGACTGATTCGTGTTGAGGTTTGACAGAAAACAAAATTCTGTAAAGCAATTATCCTTCAATTAAAAAATAAATAAATAAATAAAAAGATTCATCTCATGATTACATTTTTTAAAAAGCCAAATCTGTAAAAACAGAGAATAGAATGGTGGTTACCAGGAGCCAGGGAGGTGGGGGTGGGAATTGGAGAGATGTTTTCTAAGGGTACAAGTAAGCAACCAGTAGACAAATAGGTCCTGGAGGTAGAAAGCACAGTATAGTCATTATGACAACAATAGTGTTATAAATTTCAAAGCTGGTAAGAGACTAGATTTTAGCTGTTTCCATCACAAAAAAAAAAAGAAATGATAATTATGTGATAGAGGTGTGGGCTAATGCCAGGGTGGTAATAATACTGCAATATATAAATTTATAAAATCAATACACTGTTCACCTTAAACTTATACAATGCTGAATATCAATTATGTCTCAATAATAATATATAAATATATAAATGGGGAACAAATACACTTGTGTCTGTCTTAACTTACTTGTAGCACTTTGTGCATGGCAGTCTCCTTGACAAAATGCCCTTTAGATTACTATAAATCATATTTCTGACTGGAGAAGTTCTTCTAGATGTCTCCTTAATTCTTTCAGACACCTTGATAAAGGATGTTAAGGGCACACTCATGATTTCCTCTGTACCCGTAGGCTGTATTCTACCTCAAGAATCTTTTATTGATTGAGAAGACAAGACAATAGTTTCATGTTCTATCCCTACAAGTTCTGGTTCCTTTGAATTTCCTCAAAATTCTATTTGCAAACTAAATAGCTCTAACTTTAGCTCATGTATCCTTTGAATTGTCATTACATGTCACTAAAGTAAGGCAAATGTAAAGTCCATTAGGAACATATTTTAACCTTTCAAGCTACTAAAGGCAACATTTTTCCAATGGCTTCACTACTACATAACATGGAGCGTTTTTATCCAGACTTCAATAGCAATTGCCTCATCAGTTTTTCAGCTTCAGTTAATTGCTCATCATTTTTCCGGCTACTTCCAGCTGCTTGGCCCCAAAGTCAATGCTTCCACACTACCAGGCTCATGCCTGAATCGGATTTTTCTTTGTAACAAGCCACCTCCAAATCTATTAGCTTAAAGGCAGGAGTCTGACGGTCAGCTGGGCAGATCATCTGGGTGTGCAGGGCTTGGGTCTTCTGGCAAGGCTCACTCGTGCACCTGTGGCCAGCTACACGTTGACTGATGCTGACCTCACACATCTGGGGCTTTGTCTGAAACAAATGGACCAATTCTGCCCTTGTGATCCCTCATTGTCTAGTAGGTTGTTCCTATTGGCATGACAGAAATATAAGAGAATGGGCAAAAACACACAAACCTCTATAGGCCTGGGCACAGAACTGAAGAACAATATTCTACTGTGTTCTACTGCCAAAGGAAGTCATAAATTCAATCCATATGCCAAGGGTGGGGACATAGACACTACCTTCCAATGACACTTGCTACTCACCTTAGAAGGGAGGTAGATGCATGGAAGGAAGCAATGGGCCATTTTGTGAACAATTTAACAGAAGCACAGAGAGATTTATTTTCTCATGTTTTATTTCATTATTCCATGTAACTACAACAGTCATCTGTGGGTGATCCTCTGCCACCATATGAATACCTGTTTAATACACTTTCATGTGATAAGTTTAATATTCATTGATAGTACATTCCTTAAATTATTACAGTGGTGTTTTCAAAGTAATAAATTTGTAATTATACCATATTTTCTCTATTTATTAGTTTGTAGATTTTGGTACAAGAACTTTCCTTTTTTACTCTTTTAGCTTTTGCATAACTGTTGATATCTGGATAATTTCATTCAATGGATTATAATCAGTTTAAGTAATTATTCTTTAAGATTCTCAGATTGCCCTCTATCTGTCCAGTCAGAGGTACAGTGATCTAGTTCTTTGGTAATTTCAACATGATTGCCATGGTATTTGTACACCTCTTTGTTTTATCTTCAGAGTCTATCCAACCAAAAAAGTACAGTTAGAGTGCTCTGTTCAGATGTTACTTAAAATAATTGCTTCCTCTGTGTAATTGCTATCAATTTGAGAGTTAGGTTCATTTTATTTTAATTTATATGGAATTTAAATGTTTGATTTTTCTCTTTTGATTTACTTTTCTAGTATATAAAATATTTACATGGTTTAAAATTAAAATAATACAAAACTATATACACCAAAAAAGATGTTCTTTTCATTATAGGGGACAGGAATGCAAAAGTAGGAAGTCAAGAGATACCTGGAGTAACAAGCAAATTTGGCCTTGGAGTACAAAATGAAGCAGGGCAAAGGCTAACAGAGCTTTGCCAAGAGAACGCATTAGTCATAGCAAACACCCTCTTCCAACCACACAAGAGAAGACTCTACACATGCACATCACCAGATGGTCAATACCAAAATCATATTGATTATATTCTTTGCAGCCAAAGGTGGAGAAGATCTATACAGTCAGCAAAAACAAGACCAGGAGCTGACTGTGGCTTGGGTCATGAAATCCTTATTGCAAACTTCAGACTTAAATTGAAGAAAGTAGGGAAAACGCTAGACCATTCAGGTATGATCTAAATCAAATCCTTTATGATTATACAGTGGAAGTGACAAATAGATTCAAGGGATTAGATCTGATAGAGTGCCTGAAGAACTATGGATGGCAGTTTGTGACATTGTACAGGAGGCAGTGATTAAGACCATCCCCAAGAAAAAGAAATGCAAAATGGTTGTCTGAGGAGGCCTTAGAAATAGCTGAGAAGAAAAGAGAAGCTAAAGGAAAAGGAAAAAAGGAAAGATATACCCATTTGAATGCAGAGTTCCAAAGAATAGCAAGGGAAAAAAGAAAGCCTTCCTCATCAATCAATGCAAAGAAATAGAGGAATAATAGAATGTGGAAGTCTAGAACTCTTTTCAAGAAAATAAGAGATACCAAGGGAATATTTCATGGAAAGATGGGCACAATAAAGGACAGAAATGTTATGGACCTAACAGAAGCAGAAGATATTAAGAAGAGGTGGCAAGAAAACACAGAAGAATACATGGAAGAACTGTACAAAAAAAGATCTTCATGACCCAGGTAACCACAATGGTGTGATCATTCACCTAGAGCCAGACAACCTGGAATATGAAGTCAAGTGGGCCTTAGGAAGCATCACTATGAACAAAGCTAGTGGAGGTTATGGGATTCCATTTGAGCTATTTCAAATCCTAAAAGACAATGTTGTGAAAGTGCTGCACTCAATATGCCAGCAAATTTGGAAAACTTAGCAGTGGCCACAGGGCTGGAAAAGGTCAGTTTTCATTCCAATCTCAAAGAAAGGCAATGCCAAAGAATGTTTAAACTACCATACAATTGCACTCATCTCACACGCTAGCAAAGTAATGCTCAAAAATCCTCCAAGCCAGGTTTCAGCAGTATGTGAATCATGAACTTCCAGATGTTCAAGCTGGATTTAGAAAAGGCAGAGGAACCAGAGAGCAAATCGCCAACATCTGTTGGATCATCAAAAAAGCAAGGCAGTTCCAGAAAAACATCTACTTCTGCTTTATTGACTATGCCAAAGACTTTGACTGTGTGGATCACAACAAACTGTGGAAAATTCTGAAAGAGATGGGAATACCAGACCACCTCACCTGCCTCTGAGAAATCTGTATGCAGGTAAAGAAGCAACATTTAGAACTGGACATGGAACAACAGACTGATTTCAAATAGGGAAAGGAGTATGTTTATGCTGTATATTATCACCCTGCTTATTTAATTTATATGCAGAGTACATCATGTAAAGTGCCAGGCTGCATGAAGCAGAAGCTGTAATTAAGATTGCTGGGAGCAGTATCAATAGCCTCAGATATGCAGATGACACCACCCTTATGGCAGAAAGTGAAGAGGAACTAAAAAGCCTCTTGATGAAAGTGAAAGAGAAGAGTGAAAAAGTTGGCTTAAAGCTCAACATTCAGAAAAACTAAGATCATGGCATCTGGTCCCATCACTTCATGGCAAATAGATGGGGAAACAGTGGAAACAATGGCTGACTTTATTTTTTGGGCTCCAAAATCACTGCAGATGGTGATTGCAGCCATGAAAATTAAAATACGCTTGCTCCTTGGAAGGAAAGTTATGACCAACCTAGACAGCAAATTAAAAAGCAGAGACATTACTTTGTCAACAAAGGTCCATCTAGTCAAGGCTATGGCTTTTCCAGTGGTCATGTATGGATGCAAGAGTTGGACTATAAAGAAAGCCGAGCGCCAAAGAATTGATGCTTTTGAACTGTGGGTGTTGGAGAAGACTCTTGAGAGTCCCTTGGACTGCAAGGAGATCCAGCCAGTCCATCCTAAAGGAGATCAGTCCTGGGTGTTCATTGGAAGGACTGATGTTGAAGCTGAAACTCCAATACTTTGGCCACCTGATGCGAAGAGCTGACTCATTGGAAAAGACCCTGATGCTTGGAAAGATTGAGGGCAGGAGGAGAAAGGGACGACAGATGATGAGATGGTTGGATGGTATCACCAACTCAATGGACATGAGTCTGAGTAAGCTCTGGGAGTTAGTGATAGACAGGGAAGCCTGGTGTGCTACAGTCCATGGGGTCACAAAGAATCTGACATGACTGAGCAACTGAACTGAACTGAAATCTATATATACAACGTATATTCACTCCCATCCACTTTCCGTCCATTGCACTCCTATTGATTCGTCTCCTAATATAACCAGTCTCTAATATAACCTTCCAGTGTTTCTTTTCCAGAAATAAAAGTATAAAATGCTGCTGTGACCACTAGATACCATTTAGAAAAAGTTGAATTGGATCCATAGCTCAAACTATACCTAGTAAAACCAAATCTAAAAATGAAACTGTGCAACTTACAAAAAAATTGTATACATTTTTTTTTATAATCCAGGGGTGGGGCAAATTTTTTTTTAAATATGCCTCAAAATTCAAAAGTTATGAGGCAAAAGATTGATTACTTTGACTTATAAAAATAAAATAAATCTTTAAATGGTAAAAAAAAATACACATAAGCAAAGACAAATGATACAGTATGTAAAAATGTTGACCATCTATAACACAAACAAAAGCAAATAGGCTAAATGTAGAAACAGCTCATTAAAAATCAAGAAAAACACCAAAATGAACAAAATGGGAAAAGACAGTATATAAAAAATGAAAAAAAAAAAAAAGATATTTTACCCCTCCCCCCAAAAAAGGTAAGCACATGGATGTTAACTACATAAGAAGATGCTCCACTTCATTGACAGTAAGAAAAAATACATAAAAATCTTATGAGATCATATTTATTGATTGGTAAAACTACAAAAGTGTGAAAATAGACTCATTTTGGTCAGTCTGTGAGTCTCTCTCATTCACGTTTGCCAAGACTGAAAAAGGAAATAAACTTCTATGGAGAATTTGGCTGTATCTAGCAAGATTACAGATAAAATTCACTGTTTGTCAATCTAACCCACTTTTAAGTATGTAGAACTTATACTTCCTCAACTATGCCCAAAATTATTTATTAAGGTATTGATTATAACAGCACAAGATGAGAAAATAAAATTTTCATGAACAGAGATCTAGCTGAGTGAACTACATTCATGTTATGAAGGACTATACAGCCTAAAACAACAATGCAAAAGGCTGTATGAACTTACACAGAACAATTTCCAGGATATTGATAAGTGAAAAACAAAAGCATGAAGCTTTCTGTATCAAAGAAAAGGAATAAAAATTTTTAAGTAAATAGTTTAAGTAGTAAGTTTATGAATAGAAGGTAACATCGAGCCTCCTCCTCATACTTACAGAGGGAGGAGGAATTGGCATGGAAATCTGCTAAGAATCCAGATTATGATAATGAGAAGTGAATGTGTATTTTTAAATTATGAAGTGATCAAATCTGCATTTTGGGGAGATGTCCCATCCCATCATAGGAGTTGATGCAGTGATATGAATGATTTAAAGAGACCAGTGACAAGACTAAAGCAACAATTTAGGATGAATAGGTAAATGGAAGAATCTGAGAAATGTCTTCTAGGAAAAATAGTGAGAAAGTGCCCTGGAAAGTCTCTGGCCATAATTGAGAAGCCACATCAAAGGTGTATAATTTCTTGCTGTTATGTTACTGTGAAAGTGTTCAGAATAATTACAGATTTAAAAGAAAAGGGACTCCCCTGCTAGTCCAGTGGTTAAAAATCCACCTTCCAATGCAGGGGATGTGGGCTCTATCCCTAGTCCAGGAACTAAGATCCCACATGTTGGCAGGCAATTAAACCCACACGGTGCAACTAGAGAAGCCCATGTGCTCATAAGGAAGAGCCTGTGCCATGCAACTAAGACCCTATGCAGTCAAATAAATATTTTTTTAATTTTTTTTTTAAAAATTAAATAGAAGAAGAAGAAAAAAAAGGAGGAGGAGAGGAAGAAGCAGAGTAGGGACTATCTTCACTGTGCCATCATGGCCAAGTGACACTGCTGATTTGGGGTTAAACCAAGGAAGTCATTCAATATTCTGGAACCAGTTACACCCCTCAGCTGACAAACATCCTTGTCCTGTAAACCTTGGCCCACACATTACAATTTCTGCCTCCAGGGAGGATTTTGGCCCGTTCTCACCTGGCCCCTTCCTTGAGGCTTCCATGATGCCTTGCGCATATTTCTACCACTGTATTTACCACACGTTTGTGACATTTTCTGCTTGTGCACCTCTCCTACCCACAAAACATAGGCACCTTATAAGGGAAGATGGATTTTACCATCTGCGTCTCCATTGGGACTGGTTGAGGGCCCAGCACATAGTAGATGCTCAGTAAGAGTTGACTGAATGAATGAGTAAAGGGCTGAATGAATTCAATTTGGCATGAAAAAAAAATCTTTTTTTAATTAAAATACGAACAAGCAGAGATTGAATTAAATCATCAAGCCTGACTGAATGCTTTAGCTTGGGAAAGATATGAACATTTTTTAGACTTATTAATTTTCTCTGAAAAATGAAAATACTAATTATTTGTAGGATTAGTCACTGAATCCTGCCTTCTAATTTTCTTACTGATAGATTTCTTAATGATGGTAGTGAAGACAATCCCCATGGATTCAAGGAATTTATACAGACTTCATCAATCCAAAATCCTAGTAAGAAGATTAATTGGATCAGACTGCTGCTTCCACTTTGGATTCTTTCAGACTGAGTGAACTTCCACTTGTGGTGTTGGTACATCAAATTCAGGGAATGGAAGCTTTTTAAGTCCAGTAATTTATACTGGATTACATATCTAGTAAATTGCAGTATTCTTAGGCCATTATTATTTGGGCTTCCCTTGTGGCTCAGCTGGTTAAGAATCTATCTGCCTGCAATGCGGGACACCCAGGTTTGATCTCTGGGTTGGGAAGATCCCTGGAGAAGGGAAAGCTACCCACTCCAGTATTCTGGCCTGGAGAATACCGTGGACTAGTCCACAGGGTGCAAAGAGTTGGACACGACTGAGCGACTTTCACTTCACTTCACTAGGCCATTATTATAAGCTTTTTTCTGCTAATTGAATATTTTGGAGTCTAGAATTTTTAAAAATTTATTTTATTAAAGTATAATTGATTTGTCATGTTGCATTGATTTCTTATGTACAGCAAAGTAATTCAGTTATACATATACTAACTGAGTATTGCAGTTATACATATACTAATTTAACAGAAGAGGGTATTACTTTTTAAAAAATTAAAAATAGTTCTTTAAGAAAAGAGAAAGAAAGTGTTTTTTCTGAGAATCTATCCTAAGGAAACAAAAACAAATAGAATTACTTTGTTGCAAAAAGAGTTCACTATATCACTTTTATTAAAATATCGGAAAACAGAGAATATACTAAATGGCCAAACAATGGAAACAGAATTAAGAGAACTGTGTTATATGTGATACAAATTTCTCCAATTTTGAATCTGTTTTTTCTTTCTCCCTTCACCTAGTGTCCCACTGATAGTGAATATTTTTAGAATATTTTTTCTTAATTCTCAATATTTTCTTTCATAAAGAAAAGTAGAAAACAGAAGTTGTCAGAAGCAAATGTCCTCATATTCTCATCAAACTAACCACAACTCAGGACACTTGTAGTCACCTTCACATTTCTTCCTGTTACAAAGGAAGAAGTGCTCAAAAACCAAATTCTCTATATTACTCTGGATCTCCTCCAATTCTGTTTTCTTGGGGGACTTTCCATTCCACTCTTCTGGATCATTCTGCTCACTCTAGTTTCTTTTAAAAATGCAAACAAAACAATTTTTTTCATAGCCCCCTATCTCATTCTTTCTATTGCCCTAATTATCTTTCCTTCAAAATTAAATTTCATCAGAACAAATTATAAATTGCTTTCATTTCATAACCCCCATTCTTTCTTTGGTAGATACCAACAGAGTCTTTGCTCCCACAAATTAACTAAAAATTATCTTAATAAGGAAAATGGTGATCCTACTGCAGGTAAATAAAAAAGCAATTCAGTTCTCACCTTACCAGACTATTCAGTAGTCCTCTATGCCAGGGATTGGCCAACTACAGCATGTTTTCTAATAAAGTTTAACTGAGACAAGGCCAGGGTCATTCACTTATATATGATCTTAGGCTGCTTTTGTGCTATCATGGCAGAGTACTAGTCTCTCTTTGACCCACCCTCTTCCCTTAAGCTTCTCTGCAAACAATCTCTTGGTTTTCCTTCTGCTTCTCTGGCTCTTCTGCCTTCTTTTTAGTTTTCCTTTTTTTTTTTTTTTTTTTCCTTTGGTGCACCCACTTCTTCTATGAGTTTTTAAATGTTGGGGTTCCATGAGCTTAATCCTAGATTGTCTTCTCTTCTCATGCACTTTAACCCCTAGACAGCCTCATCCATCTCTCTAGCTAAAATAGCATTTCTAGGTTGACATTTCTTAAAGCATATCTACAATTCAGACCTCTTCCCCATGCTTCAGAATCATATAAAATATCTTCATTTGGGTATTTCACTGACTTCTCCAATGTAAAAGTCCAGAACTGCATTCTTACTATTCCCCTCCTCACACGTGAAATCTGTTCCTCATGAAGTTTCTTCTCTAAACTCATGGAAATTCCACAGATCTATTGTTTCATGCCAAAAACTTGGTGTTTGTACTTAATAGCTTCTTCCTCAACTCAGTACTGTCAATTGCATTGTCAGGAGAGATCTTAAATCTATTGATGTCTTTACATCACTGCATCATCATTTGTGCAAGCAACTATCACTTTTCTACTGGACTGTTGTACTCATCTATACCTACTTCTGCTTTACTGACTATGCCAAAGCCTTTGACTGTGTGGATCACAACAAACTGTGGAAAATTCTTAAAGAGATGGGAATACCAAACCACCTTACCTGCCTCCTGAGAAATGTGCATGCAGGTCAAGAAGCAACAGTTAGAATTGGACATGGAACAACAGACTGGTTCCAAATTGGGAAAGGAGTACATCAAGGCTCTATATTGTCACCCTGCTTATTTAACTTATACGCAGAGTACATCATGTGAAATTCCAGGCTGAAAGAAGCGCAAGCTGGAATCAAGATTGCCAGGAGAAATATCAATAGCCTCAGATATGCAGATGACACTACCCTTATGGCAAAAAGTGGAGAAGAACTAAAGAGCCTCTTGATATAAGTGAAAGAGGAGAGAGAAAAAGTTGGCTTAAAACTTAACATTCAGAAAACTAAGATCATGGCATCTGGTCCCAACTCTTCATGAAAAATAGATGGGAAAACAATGGAAACAGTGACAGACTTTATTTTGGGGGGCTTCAAAATCACTGCAGATGGTGACTGCAGCCATGAAATTAAAAGATGCTTGCTCCTTGGAGGAAAAGCTGTCACCAACCTAGACAGCATATTAAAGAGCAGAGACATTACTTTGCCAACAAACATCCATCTAGTTAAAGCTATGGTTTTTCCAGTAGTCCTGTATGGATGTGAGAGTTGAACTATAAAGAAAACTGAGCACCAAAGAATTGATGTTTGGGGGCTGTGGTGTTGGAGAAGACTCTTGAGAGTCTCTTGGACTTCAAGGTGATCCAACCAGTCCATCCTAAAGGAAATCAGTCCTGATAATTCATTGGAAGGACTGATACTGAAGCTGAAACTCCAATGCTTTGGCCACCTGAAGTGAAGACCTGACTCATTGAAAAAGACCCTGATGCTAGGAATGGTTGAAAGCAGGAGGAGAAGGGGACAACAGAGGATGAGATGGTTGGATGGCATCACTGACTTGATGGACATGAGTTTGAGTAACTTCCAGTAGCTGGTGATGGACAGGGAAGCCTGGTGTGCTGCAGTCCATGGGGTCGCAAAGTTGGACACAACTGAGCAACTGAACTGAACTGATTATACTCATTCTGTTCAAATCATTCTTCATGAACCTTCCAGAAGACATTTTAGATATGACCTCCGCCTATCATTGTAGAATTCTACATAATCTGACCCCTAAACACATCTCCTTCATACTGGGATACTCTCCCATTTGTCCATTACACACCACCCTCACTAGCTTTCTTTTAGATCACAGAAGACATCAAGTTACTTCCTGTCTCAGGGATTTTCACTCATCCTTTCCCCGCTTCAGCTGGTTAAATCCTATGCAGCCTCCAATGCTCAGCTTCAATGTCACTTCCTCAGAGACGCCTTCCTTGACTACCCACAAGAAACCAGGGCCTTTATTATAAACTCTTATTACACTTGACTTTTCTATCATTGAGTACCAGTTGTAACTCAAAGTCCACATACAGATATTCAAGATTTATTATTTTGAATGAAATGAAACTAATCCTGTCTAGCCATTCTCTCGGGCAAATGAGAAATTAAATTTCAGTAATCCTTGGAAATTCCCAACATGGGGTTATGCCAAACACCAGGGTAATTATACAGCACCAGGGAGTACAGGAGTCTTTCCTGAGCATCAATCCCCTGTGCACACAGCTTAGTGTTGAGATGTTCACTGCCCAAGCTCATGTGGTCAGTACTTTTTGGTTTCAGAGGCTGCTCATCCATGCCATTTGGGGGCCATAGACCCCTGAGAAAAGTTATGACCAAGCTAGACAGTGTATTAAAAAGCAGAGACATTACTTTGCTAACCAAGGTCCATCTAGTCAAAGCTATGGTTTTTCCAGTAGTCATGTATGGATGTGAGACTTGGACTATAAAGAAAGTTGAGTGCCAAAGAATTGATGCTTTTGAACTGTGGTGTTGGAGAAGACTCTTGAGAGTTCCTTGGACTGAAAGGAGATCCAACCAGTCAATCGTAAAGGAAATCAGTCCTGAAAATTCATTGGAAGGACTGATGCTGAAGCTGAAATTCCAATACTTTGGCCACCTGAAGCGAAGAACTGACTCATTGGAAAAGACCCTGATGCTTGCAAAGATCGAAGGCAGGAGGAGAAGGGGACTATGGAGAACGAGATAGTTGGATGTTATCACTGACTCAATGGACATGAGTTTGGGCAGCCTCCAGGAGATGGTGAAGGGCAGGGAAACCTGGTGTGCTGCAGTCCATGGGGTCACAGAGAGTCAGACACAACTGAGCAACTGAACAACAGCAACAGTGGCTTGCCCAGTTCTGCTTCAAACACGTCCTGTTTGGGAAAGACTAGTATCTCCAGTTTGGTACTAGAGTCCATTCTTTTATTTTGGAGGAGAAGGTATTAACTAGGAATTGAATCCAGGCCATGGCAGTAAAAGTGCCAAGTCCTAACCACTGGACCACCAGGTAACCCCTTAGAGACCATTCCTTAAAAGGAAAATTTCACTTTAAGGAATGCCTTCTATGTCCCTGCTCTGAAATGCCCATAGTTGAGGTCATCTATAGCCTAAAACAGATGCCAAATTTAGTTCACACCAGCATAAATGATCAACTTTATCAGGTACTTACTTTTAATATCTTGACACCCAATCCCCACATTACTAGTCAGAAACCTTGTTGCTGAAGCCTGAATTCCACTGTTAATTGTATAGCTGGGCCTAGGCAATCATTGTTGTTTATTCGCTAAGTTGTATCTGATTCTTCGCAGCCCCATGTACTCTAGCCCAGTAGGCTCCTCCATCCACGAGGTTCTCCAGGCAAGAATGCTGGAGTGGGTTACCATTTCCTTCTCCAGGGGATCTTGCCAACTCAGGGGTTGAACCCGTGTCTCCTGCACTGGCAAGCAGATACTTTACCACTAAGCCACCTGGAAAGCTCACCTGGGTGATTACCTTCTGAAAAATGTTACCCACTCAGCACCACCTATAGTAACAGCACTCTGTTCATTGTTGCAGATAGATACATGGGTCTCTGTGTTCACCTGAGCTTCTGATATTCCCAAGGTCACTCAAGTGCTGAGAGAGGTGCTATTTTGAGAAATTATATTCTCCATGGATAGGTGACTGTCACTGAAGGAAATCCAGGATACATATCTTATCCTAATGATTCATTAGCACCCTAATGACCTTCCCTTGGCATGACTATCCAGTTAAAAATCTGCATGTGACCCTAGGACTTCTGATTCTTGCTGTTGTGAGTCACTAGGTCTTTTGTGACCCCATTGACAGTAGCCCACCAGGCTCCTGTCCATGGAATTTCCCAGGCAAGAATATTGGAATGAGCTGTCATTTCCTATTCTAAGGACTTCTGGTATTCCCACATCAAAGCTGCAAACACCTACAACACCTCTTCCATAGTCTCAATGTCTCCAGGGTTTTTATAAGCTATCTTAGTACCCCCCTGAAGCAACCTAGGAACAATTGCTCTGAAGTCTATCTTCCACTTCTCTGTTTCAGAATAAGATTATAAATGCACGGTAGTTACTGACTTTGGGACTGTCAACGCTAGAATTAGCAAAAAAGAAAAAAAAAGTTGCAACCTCATATTTCTTTTCTTTACTTATTTTGAATACTTGCATTCAGGTTCAAGGAAAGACCTGAGGCAAGAGTCACCTAGAAATTTCTATAGCTTGCCACAGACTCTCTATGGACCCCTGTACCATATATTTTTAAGTTGACTCAGTGAACAACTGATAGACATTGAATGATGGTTGTGGAATCCAAAGACTAAAAATGCAGTTTAATCACTGTGAAAGAAGAGATTGGCAACTGATAGAAAGGAGTGTGAGTTTGTTCATAGCAGCCAAAAAACCTCAGAAATAGAGTCTTCATGATTTAATATGCCAACAGTTAACTATCATTTAACCTCTGGAACTGAGATATCAGAAAATCAAGGAGGAAAATAAATAATTTAAAGAAACATAGTTTGCTTTATATTAAAATTTGTGGGAAAGAGAAAAGATCTTCCAAACCAGGAAATAAAGTATTGGCTTTCCATACAGTAAAGGAGGAAAAAGTTCAGTCTAGGCAGCAGGCTTGAGTTGTGGGCTGAATCTGCTTGAAAGAAGGATGCCCTGGGACTTCCCTGGTGGTCCAATGGTTAAGAATCTGCTTGGGCATACGGTTTGATCCCTGCTCTGGAAACTAAGATCCCACGTGCCTCAGGGCAACTAAGCCCACAAGCCACAGCTACTGAAGCCTACGCCCTCCAGAGCCTGCAGGCCATGACAAGAGAAGCCACTGCAGTGAAAGGCCTGCACACCACAGCTAGAAAGTAGCTCCTACTTGCTGCAACTAGGGAAAGTCTGTGCGCAGCAATGAAGACCCAGTGCAGCCAATAGAGAAATAAATTACAACTGCATTAAGAAGGAAAGAAAGAACAAGTTCTCAACAGAGAAGAACGAAAAGAAGACCCGGAGGGAGAAAGAATTGTCATGAACATAACTTGTTGGGAGTTTGGCTACACTGAAGTAAAACAACGTACTCAGCCTTTCCAGAACTTTAGATCTGAGGGAAGGAAAGGTTAGGAAAGGAACACGTGGCAGAGCTCATCCACCTCTCATCAAGAACCGGAGGGTCCAGCATTTGGAACAAGAGCAATGTCTGGGAACAAATGGAGAGAGAAGACACTTTTGTACCTAGGTATAAGGTACTGGGTGGGGAAGATCCCCTAGAGAAAGGCATGGCAACCCACTCTAGTATTCTTGCCTGGAGAATCCCCATGGACAGAGGAGCCTGGTGGGCTACACACAGTCCATGGGTTCGCAAAGAGTCAGACACAACTGAGCAACCAAGCACAGCTCAAGAAATTATATATTCCTGTTCCTCTTTAAAGAGGTGGACATGTGACTTACTCAGACTATGGTTTCTCTGGGAAAAAGAAATTGTCTTTACTTGGGGCAGGGGCTCAAATTATTTTTAAAGTGTCACAACAAATTTCAAGCATGTTACATTGCTGATGGGTTATTATTTGGACAATGCTTTCATCTGATGCCCATTGTTCAACTCTCTGATGAGCTTGTTTAAATAAGGAGCTGCATCTACTTTGAAATGAGACAGAGAATCATGAATAAACCTCAGTCTAGTATATACCCTGTGGCTTTGTGGTTATGTGATATTCAGAAGAAATCTATACCAGATGTTTCTAGAGCAACAAGAAGACTGGTTTACAATTGTCTTAAGAAGTTGAACCACCCAATCCTCCCTCTCAAGTGGAAGGCAACAAAGAAGCAGGGGTAATAAGGGCATAAACAGATGTATTTCTCTGGTACCTAGGCTCTTTCTCTAAAGCAAGTAGTCACATTATCGGGATGCCCACAGAACTGACTCTGAGGTCCATTAAGTTAGCAAGAGAAAGAAAAAAATTAAAGGAAATATTGTCACTTAGAAGAAACCCAAGGTTTCCCTCCACTGTTCTTTAGTTCCAAAAACTACTGTGAAGGTTAGATTTTAGGATAACCTATTAGCTATGTTCACAGTTAGAGCAAAGTATTGGCACAATCATATCTCTACAATGTGGTAAAATACTGAAGATTAAAACATTTGTCTTCTTCTATCATCACATCTTTGCAAATAGTTTGAGAAAACCACATATGTAATTTTGGTAGATGTATACAAAAGTGTAATTTTTGGCATGGTGAGATGTACATTTTGGAAGTGTATCTGGAGCTAGAGTATGAAGAGTGGATTGAACAAGAAGAAATAAGTGGCAAAGATCAATTAGCAGATGAGAGAGGAACTTCCTGTTTACTATCTTTTGTGTATGCACATATGTTAAGGATTTGTTCTAAAATTTTCTCAAGCTCTAAAATTGTCCCATGTGTGTACTCAGTCACTCAGTCATGTCCAACTCTTTGTGACCCCATGGACTGTAGCCCACCAGAGAATGGTATGTAGCCCACCATGGAATTTTTCAAACAAGAATACTGGAGTGGGTTGCCATTTTCTTCCTCCAAGGGATCTTTCTGTTCCAGGGACTGAACCCATATCTCATGTGTCTCCTGCAGTGGACGGCAGATTCTTTACCACTAGTGCCACCTGGGAAGCCCCAATTTGCCCCATATTCATATATCAAATAAATGCACATAGAGGAAGTTGGGTGAACAAAATTCTCACTACTCATGTATTTGTAGATTTTCACCCCCTGTTGCCCCATCTTAGACTGAAGTTCTACTTATGTGATTTGCTGCAAGAGTCTCCATTCTCTGATCCCTGTAACACTTGCTGTCTCCCCTCCTTTCCCTTTCTGTCTGTCTCTTTCTCGGCTTTCTCTAATCCATCTGCAATCTTTCTCTTAGATACAGAAACCAGTCCTGCGCATAGAGGATGGCCATGGGGAAAAGGTTTTCTTTTGGATTTCCAATTTACCTTTTGTAATATTGCCCAAAGATTAAATGATCTTTGGGCTAGCTATCTTTATGCTAGGTCATCAGCAATATGAGCATATTACTCAGGATTCTCCAGAGAAACATAGCAAATAGGTTTATAGAGAGATATACATAAGAGGAGATTTATTGCAGGAATTGATTCACAAGATTATGGAGGCCAAGAAGTCCCATGATCTGCTAATCTGCAAACTAGAGACCCAGGAAAGCTGGTGGTGTAACTCAGAGTCCAAAGGCTTGAGGACCTGAGAAGTCAATGGTGTCAGTCCCAGTCTGAGTCCACTTGCCTGAAAATTAGAGGGTAATGGTATAAATCTGACTCCACCTCCAAAGGCCTGAGAACAAGGAGAACCAACATCCAAGGGCAAGAGAAGATGAATGTCCCAGCTCAAGCAAGAAGAGCAAATTTGCCTTGCCTCCACTTCTTTGTTCTATTCAGGCCCTCAGATTGGATGATACCTGATCATTTTATGAGGATGCTCTTTACTCAGTCCACCAATTCAAATATTAATCTCTTCCAAAGGACCCTCACTGACACACTCTGGAAATATGTTTTACCAGCTATTCAGGCATCCTTTGGCCTAGTCAAACACATAAAATTAACCATCACAATGAGACTATTAGAACAACTCATTTACTTTCTCTGCATACACAAATTACACCTTTCTTTCCTTTTGGAAAAGCTCACCTTGGATTGAATTCACTTAGAGATTGATTCCATATCAACAAAAGTAGGAAATTAAAAACAACAATAGTGCCAATCATACTGACATATTTCTGATGTTTTTTACAAATTACACAATGTTTTCAAATAAATTATTTGTTTGCGAGAGTAACCTTCTATATTAGCATCAGTGATCAGGAAGTGGGCTCAGAGAGGTTGAATCATCTGCTTAATGAAACACAGCTGAAAATAACAGAGCTGGGATTCCAATGTCCCCTAAATTAATCCCAGTTCTTTTCCCTCCTCCTCTGTGGATAAATGTGTAAGTATACAGTCAACTGAGCCTGCTTTATCACTTTGAAAAATAGAAAATCATTTGCTTTGTCTCACCTCCTTAATTTTTCCTAAACAGTTTCGTTAGCAAGCCCTCCACTTTGAAGAATTTTCCAGCCTGCCAAAGCTTGCTACTCCTCGGTATTCATATAACACTATGATTTGCCTGTAAAACTGAATAATCTCTGTATTTAGTGTGCTCGCCCATGCTGAGTCGAAGAGAAAGGGGTGTCTTTCAATGTGTCAACATGGCTATAATTCTTTTAGGTCGTGGCTATTTAAACCCTCACATCTATAAATTGACTACTGCATCACTGTCTCCAGGGGTTCTTTCAGTTAAAAAATTACAATTTAAATTTTCATATCCAGCATCGAAATTGAGAAAGAGGTGGGTCATTTCCATCATCTGACTGCTGCTACAAAATGAGCTGATACCCTGGAAATTTCACATTCAGTGACATTTTGTTTCCTATAAAAAATATTTCTAAAAACTGTACTTGCCCAAAACTTGTTTCTAGAAACAACTATATCATCCCGCAGACTGGGTCCTTTATGCCTGACCATCTAGGGATAGAAGTTGTGTGTGTGTGTGCTGTCACTTCAGTCATGTCCGACTCTTTGAAACACTAAGGACTGCAGCCCGCCAGGCTTCTCTCTCCATGGGGATTCTCTAGGCAAGAATATTGGAGTGGGTGGCCATTCCCTTCTCCAGGGGATCTTCCTGACTCAGGGATTGAAGCCTTGTCTCTTATGTCCCCTGCCTTGGCAGGTGGATTCTTCACCACTCGTGCCACCTGGGAAGCCCAGGGAGAGAAGCTCATGTTATGCACCAAGTCCCAGTCTCCAGTCAAACAAAATAGCTGGGAACATTTGAACTCTTCTTCGCTTTGTCTTGTTCACTAGGTTTTTTAACTAAACCATGTGTCTGGTCTTGGGACTTGGATTCCACAATGACTCTTGTCTTTTTTTTTTTTTTTTGCTGCATCTGGTCTAGTTCTCTGACCAGGGATCAAACCCATGCCCCCTGCATTGGGAGTATGGAGTCTTAACCACTGGATTCAGGGAAGTTACACTGAAAGAGGAAACAGACAGAACAGGCTCCATCTTGAAAGCAGGATTCCACCTTGGGCCCGGACTATGGACTTTGAGCTACATGCTCCATATCTATGGAAACGACATATCAACTGGAAAATCAGACCCCCAGGATAGAAGAGCCCCAGGGCTCGTACCTAGACTATCCATCGCCTAAAAGAATACCCTAATTATCTGTGTCACCTACTAGAATCATAAATTCTATTATGCTTATTGGGGTATGACCACAGGCCTATTGATAATTGTCCACCATTAACTACCTAGGCTTAAGGCATATGAATCACAGGTTAACTTTGATTGTATCTTTCTTTTCCTTTGTTCAGACTGCTTTCAGAGAATTTGGGGAGGTGGGTTTGAGCACGTACCCTGAAGCTATATAGGGTTTTCACAAAAACTGGTCAGAGTCCTTGGCTAAGAGGAGACTGCCTTGGGCCCACTGTTGTAATAAACTGCACTCCACTATCTGCACTGTCCTGAGTGAGTTTGTTTCCCGGAATGTGTGGCTACAACACCACCACACAAACTCTTAACTTGAATACCTCTGAGCCTTGTCACAGAGGAAGGAAAACAAGTGTTATTATTTTCAGACACACCATTAGATAATGCAGGATTAGCCAAGTCTGTTAACTAAGGAAAAGTCTAGGTTAGCCACAACTGAATAACAAAATTACATTGTTCTTCTCAGCTGAAACGCAAAACTATTCCCCCTGTGGACAAATGTCACCTGCCGTATCAGTAAACATGAGGCCATTGCAGCCTCTCCCACCCACCTCAACTGTTTACCCTGAGAGGATTTAGGATGGCAAAAAGGGGATATTGCCCTGGATAGCTGAGATGTATATCAAAGGAATGGTTGTAATAAGCCCAGATTCTTGCATCTTCCCATACATAGAAAAGTGCTGAATTCAATAACTTGAGAACTTTTCTTCTTTAATTAATAGTAATCTGTTGATGTGCTGACTACCTGATTTTTGTTGCAAAAACATCTATGTATCCTGGCTCTTCCCACACTGCTTCAGAGCAGAACCTCAGGGTTATCTGAGAAGCTGCCTCCCAGACTTGAGTCCTCAGCAAGTCCCCCAAATAAAACATAATTCTCAACTTTTTTGTGCATTTTGTTGGTCGACACCCCTCACCTTTCCATTTTGAAATTTCTCTTAGAGATCCTACTGCAGACATACGCAGGCAGGTACATTTGTAGCTGAGAAAGGTAAGAATGTAAGAAATGAAAACTAATTCTATGAGGACAATTTGCTTTCTGGGGCTCTCTCAGACAACCATATCAGAGATCCTGAGGAAGTCTTTGTTTATTCCTCTCAACAAAGTACAGTAGATAAAGCAAAATCAGCTTTATCAGCTCTATATGTCACAAAAGACTCACTTTCCCAGATCTTGATTTGGCAAGAGTGTGTGGAGGTTGTAATGCCTTAGATTAGTGAGGTAGCATATGGGGAAAAAATATAAAGGCCTAAAGGAGTTCATATCAATTCAAACTTATTACAGGTTGTTTTTTTTTTATTATTAGTTCTAACATTTTAAATATTCTACATATTTCTGTAGTACGTGGATTTGGACACTGGAAGGATATATTGGGGAAGTAATAACACACCAACTACAAAATAAAAATTGAAGCCTTGATTTGACCAAACGTATTCACACCTTCAATTTTGTTCATCAAAAGAGCGGGAAGACTATGGAGAACAGTGTGGAGATTCCTTTAAAAACTTGAAATAGAACTGCCATACGACCCAGCAATCCCACTGCTGGGCATACACACTGAAGAAACCAGAATTGAAAGAGACACATATACCCCACTGTTCATTGCAGCACTGTTTACAATAGCTAGGACATGGAAGCAACCTAGATGTCCATCGACAGACGAATTTATAAGAAAGTTGTGGTACGTATACACAATGGAATATTACTCAGCTACTAAAAAGAATGCATTTGAACCAGTTCTAATGAGGTGGATGAAACTGGAGCCTACTATACAAAATGAAGTAAGTCAGAAAGAAAAATACCAATACAATATATTAATGCATATATATGGAATTTAGAAAGATGGTAACAATGACCCTATATTTGAGACAACAAGAGAGACACAGATATGAAGAACAGACTTTTGGATTCTGGGAGAAGGCGAGGGTGGGATGATTTGCGAGAACAGCATTGAAACATGTGTATTGCCATATGTGAAATAGATGACCAGTCCAAGTTCAATGCATGAAACAGGGCACTCAAAGCCAGTGCACTGGGACAACCCAGAGGGATGGGATGGGGAGGTAAGAGGGAGGGGGTTTTGGGATGGGGAACACATATACACCTGTGGCTGATTCATGTCAATGTATGGCAAAAATCACCACAATATTGTAAAGTAATCAGCCTTCAATTAAAAGAAATAGATTTTTTTTTTAAAGAGCAGGGAGAATTTTCTGGTTCTGAAATCAATGGAGACTTCCTATTGAGAATATCAGGAGCCCATCCTTCAAGAATTTCTTATGCTCTTAGCACTATATACAGGGGTTTATTACCCAGCTGTAGCAGCAGAGACTAAGGAAGATGGTGGATCAGACAAGACAGACTAGGTTATATTGGGCTAATTAAAAACAAACAAACACAAAATCTCAGTGGCTCAAACTAACAAAGGTGGGTTTCCGGGTTTTTTTTGTTTTTTGTTTTTTTTTTTTTTTTGGTTTTGTGGTTTTTTTGGCCACATCTCAAGACTTGAAAGATCTTAGTTCCCTGACCAGGGATTGAACCTGGGCCCCTCACAGTGAAAAGGCCAAGTCTTAACCACTGGACCACCAGGAAATTCCCCAAAGGTTGATTTCTTGTTCACACTACATAACCTTCTTGGACAGGATGCAGGTTCTGCTTGCATCATTACACCCGCACTCAGGAATCCAGATGGAGGGAGCAGCCACCATTTGAGACAATGCATTTCCCGATCACCATGAGGGAAGGAGAACCTGTGGACTCGTGCTCTAGCTACTAATACTTCCATGGGGAAGTGACAAGTACCAGCTATGCCCATATTTTACTAAATAAATAACAGTCATTTGATCACCCCTAATGGGCAGGGAAGTACGATCCCACTTGGTCCCCATAAGGGAAGACCTGAATATTTATCATTATCCTAATAACTACTGTGGGCTTCCCTGGTGGTTCAGATGGTAAAGAATCTTCCTGCAACGTGAGAGACCTGGGTTCGGTCCCTGGGTTGGGAAGATCCCCTGGAGGATATCGTGGCAACCCACCCCAGTATTCTTGCCTGGAGAATCCCCATGGACAGAAGAGCCTGGCAGGCTACAGTCCATTGGATAGCAAAGAGACACAACTGAGCAGACTAAGCACAAAAATTACTGTAGTGGGAGAAAAAAAAGGAAAGGTCAACAAATAGCCCTGAACCTCAGCTGGGGACATTATGCCCTAGACAGAAGCATGTGAGACAGGAAAAGGCATCTTCTGTCTTAAGTAGGGCTCTTAGGCTTGTAGTAGAAAATCTAACAATCATGAAAAATAATTTCAAGTTCCCACAGGTAGGAAGTGGCAGCACTAGCTCTCTGGTTTTCTGTGTCCATGTCTGCTGCCTCACCCATGTTCTAAACTGTACCCCTGAGTAATTGAAAGATTGATCTCTGCCCTCCAGGTACTACCAGTGACGTTGGGTAAAAACTGAACAGATGACACACAAGAAATAAAGGAAACTATCAACTCAATAAAAATTAAAGTTTCAGTTGTATGATCAAAGACCTAAGAGGAGTTCAAGGAACAAGGGCTTGGTACAGCTAGGGATCAGTCCAGGAAGCCTTCCTGGAGGAGGCAAGATTCACAATCATAGATAGGATAGATAGGATTTAAGGGAAGAAGAGAGCAGAGAATCTTCTCTGAGACGAACAAAATGTGCAGAACAGCAGGATAAAAGGCAAAAGGAAAGGAGAAACCCTGAGGAGAATGGGGCAGCATGTCATACACAAGCTGGAAGGACTGAGTGAGCAAGGATTCCTCGGGGGGCAGTTGGGGAGGGGAGCCTGTTTTATTCGAAAGTAGATGGGGAAACTCAAGGGCTCCTGTGCAGTGTACAGTATGCTGAGGTGGGTTTTTAAGGAAGTTTTCTAACACCTAGATGATCTGGGAGATGGGCAAGAAAGAGCTTCAAGGAAATCCCACTCCAGTCAGTCAGTTCTGTCATTCAGTCATGTCTGACTCTTTGTAACCCCATGGACTGTAGCACGCCAGGCTTCCCTGTCCATCACCAACTCCCAGAGCCTACCCAAACTCATGTACGTTGAGTTGGTGATGCCATCCAACCATCTCATTCTCTGTCATGCCCTTCTCTTCCTGCCTTCAATCTTTCCCAGCATCAGGGTCTTTTCCAGTGAGTCAGTTTTTTGCATCAGGTGGCCAAAGTATTGGAGTTTCAGCTTCAGCATCGGTCCTTACAATGAATAATTCAGGACTGATTTCCTTCAGGACTGATTGGTTGGATCTCCTTGCAGTCCAAGGGATTCTCAAGAGTCTCCTCCAACACCACAGCCCAAAAGCATCAAGTCTTCAGTGCTCAGCTTTCTTTATAGTCCAACTTTCACATCCATACATGACTATTAGAAAAACCACAGCTTTTACTAGACGGACCTTTGTTGGCAAAGTAATGTCTCTGCTTTTTAATATGCTGTCTAGGTTGATCATAGCTTTTCTTCCAAGGAGCAAGTGTCTTTTAATTTCATGGCTGTAGTCATCAGCTGCAGTGAGACTGTTAATGATCTGATGACAGACAGATTTGGACCGGCCTTTAAGATGCCAGAATTCATCAGACCAACAGTATTCTCAGTATTGATTTTAGCTGACCAACACGATTTGGTGCTTATTCTAACAAGAGAGTGTGTGAGCCACATCCAGGAACGGCCCCTCCCTTGCTCTCCCAGGTGAGCAAGAGTTAGCTAGTGAGGGCCCTCCTTTGGTAGAGGGGTCAGGCAGAGGCAGCTACTCAGAAAATCCTTGCATCAGGGAGATGAAGAAGCCATAACACCTGGGATGCTGAGCTCACTGTCTAGCAAGCCTGAGGGTGACCTCTCTGAGCCAACAAAACAGATCAACTCTGGGCCTGTCATTATCTCTCTGAACCTGAAAATAAGCTTCAATTCAGACACAAATCTCCAGCTCCTTGCCATTAACTCCAAATCGCATAGCTTTGCTAAAGCCAAGAAATCTTACACGCATCCTTGGGAGAATTTAATTGCCTACTTATTGCTATTACAGAGATTAATGAGGGCAAGCCTGCTCCCAGCTATGCCTCATAAAAGGAGTGGGCAGCCACCTTTTAGAATGCGAGAGCCAGAGCCCTGAGCCATTGCCCAGCCAAGCACCAACACATTACCTCCCTCACCAAGACACACACAGAAAAACATGCAACACACTGACCTTCAGGGCCCTTGTGCACCCATGGCACTAAGACAGGGCCTTTCTCCCTTCCTTCCTTCCTCCCCTCCTTCCCTAGGCTCTCTAGGCCAAGCCAGCTCAATGGATTGTTCCATTATCAGCCTCTAAAAAGTCCAGTCACTGAAGCACCTGGAGGTGACAGAGGGTCAGGCCATTTCAGCCAAGGTGCAATGGCAAAGCTGGGCTGGGACTCATTCAGATTCAATTTATACTCTGCTTCCTTCTGATTTAATGGCATTTTTACTTTCATGGCGCTGGAAAAGCATCTTTGTCAAAATACACATCATAGCGTTAGACCTGCGGAGGAGGTACTTTACAACACTTTCCCCTGTGCAGGCATAAACGGCAGAGGCGTGACATAACTCCTATTTATCTGTTGGCAACTGGCTCCCACTGTAAGGCAAAAAAGATCTTGCTGCTTCCATTAGGAAGCTTCCTTTTCCTGAGACCTGTAATTAGCTAAATGCTCTTAAACTCTGCTATGGAAACAGCTGGTATATTTCCAGGTGATGGTCCAACACTTTACTTGGAGGGCTCCTTGCCTTTCTAGATGTTAATCACAGTCTGGAAAAAATATAGAAAAACAGCAAGCAAATAACCAAGTTGGAGACTCAGACAGGAGGCCATTTGTAGCAGGAGCATGTGCTAGGGGATGGAGAGAAAAGGCAGCAAGGTCCAGTTTCTGAATGTGGCCAGCCCGCCGAGGAAGAATGAAGGCTGAGGAAAGTTGGCTGGCTCCAAGTTGAGCCCAGATGGCTGAGGTCAGGGCCACATGAAGATGCTAAGAAAATGAAATATTATGGTTCACTCCTCATAGGCAAGTCAAAAGAAAATTTATTTTTCAAAATGACATTATAGGATGGAAGAAGAGAGCTTTGTCTAGATTTTCTAATTGCAAAATTATGGGTAAGTTAATTAAAATTGTATTGTCCCCCTTTTCTGGCAGAGGGGGCACTCCTTCTTCATCCTGAGCATATGCTTGGTCAGCCTCTTAGGTGCCACTACTATAATTAGACCCCAGGTAGCTTTCTTGTTATTAAGTAACTGATTGGGGTCAGGAATGCCATCAAGAGCTTGAAGCCCACCACAGGAAATTTGAACAGCATGTGGTGATTTGCTCAAGGTAGGACACTGTTATTCTATGATGACCCCCAGTCATTACTGTGGGGCAATGTGTGAGATACCCTACAGTCCCACACCCTATGCTCAAATGTCACCTCACCAGATAGGTCTTCTCTAACAAATAAATCTCTCACAAAAAGAGTTCCTCCATCCCATTTATTCTCTCTCTACCATGATTCACTTTCCTTTATAACACTTATCTAAACATAATATTATTTTGCACACTAATAAAATGTGTCTCCACTTACCACATGAGAGTCTATGGTAGGCTGAATAAATGTCAATTGAAGATGACCATGCCTTCATCCTTGAAACCTGTGAGTAGGTTACCTTATATGTGCACAACGGCAACCCACTCCAGTACTCTTGCCTGGAGAATCCCATGGACGGAGGAGCCTGGTGGGCTGCAGTCCATGGGGTCGCTAAGAGTCTGACACAGCTAAGCAACTTCACTTTCACTTTTCACTTTCATGCATTGGAGAAGGAAATGGCAACCCACTCCAGTGTTCTTGCCTGGAGAGTCCCAGGGATGGCAGAGCCTGGTGGGCTGTCTACAGGACAGAGAATCGGACACAGCTGAAGTGACTTAGCAGTAGCAGAAGTGTATGTCAAATGGACATTGCAGATGTGAATAAATTAAGGACAAGATGGGGGTACAGGTGGATAAGATGAAATTGTAAGGGTCCATATAAGAAAGAGGCAGAAGATGAGTCAATAGAAGATGATGTGATGATGAAAGCAGAATAAAGGCCATGAGTCAAAGACTGTAGGTAGTCTCTAGAAGCTGGAAGAAATGAAGAATGGACTTCCCTAGAGCTTCCAGAAGGAACCAGTCCTGCCAACATTTTTACTTTAGCCCTGGAAGACTCATTTTGGGCTTTCCAAATGGGACAATGGTAAAGAATCTGCTTGCCAATGCAGGAGATGCAAGAGTCACAGGTTCAATCCCTGTGTCAGGAAGATCCCCTGGAGTAGGAAATGGCACCCTATTCTTGCCTGGAGAATCCCCTGGATAAAGAAGCCTAGCAGGCTACAGTCCATGTGATCAAAAAGAGTTGGGCATGACTGAGTGATTGAGCACACAAGACTCATTTTAGATGTTGACTTTAAAACTGTAAGGTGACAGAATTATTTTAAGACTGTGGAAATTTGTTATAGCAGCAACAAGGTCTACTAATACAGAGCCTACACTGCATTTCCAGCTCCTGGACTAATTCCTGGCAAAGAGTAGGGAATAAATGCACACTGTTGAATGAAGAATAACTGAATGAATTTATTACTCACCTTCAATGTGAAACTATAAGATTTTTGAAGGCAGGATTCAGGACTGCTGCTGCTGCTAAGTCGCTTCAGTCGTGTCCGACTCTGTGAGACCCCATAAATGGCAGCCCACCAGGCTCACCCATCCTTGGGATTCTCCAGGCAAGAACACTGGAGTGGGTTGCCATTTCCTTCTCCAATGCATGAAAGTGAAAAGTGAAAGTGAAGTTGCTCAGTTGTGTCCAACCCTTCGCAACCCCACAGACTGCAGCCTACCAGGCTCCTCCATCCATGGGATTTTCCAGGCAAGAGTACTGGAGTGGGTTGCCATTGCCTTCTCCAGATTCAGGACAGGGCCCACTTTATTTTCTCTTTATTTTACTTTTTAAAAAAGTAATCATTCAAGAAAAACTGCATTTGATTTAATAAAGAAGGGCTTCAAAATAGTGTCTACAACTACATTCAGACATCAATTCACAGAGCATCTGCTGCATACCTGGCACTTTAGTAAGTGTAAAGAATGAAAGAACAAACAGATTTGTCATAGTGTTGAGTTCCTCACAGCTTAGTAAGCAAGGGAGAGATGGAAACCAGAAGTCTAAGCTGCAAGAAGTGAGAGCTAACCTTAACTGAGCACCTACTATGTGACAGGCCCAGTGTGTGTGTATTCAATCAGCTGAAGGCCTGGATAGAACAAAAGACTGACCTCCCCTGCAGAAGAATGAATTCTGTCAGAATATGGCTTTCAGACTTAAACTGCAGCATCAGCTCCTTTCTGGGTCTCCAGTCTACCAGCTCACTTTACACATTTTGGACTTAATAGCCTCATAGTTGCAGAAAATTTTACACACACACACACACACACACACACACACACACACTATTGGTTCTTTTTCTTCAGAAAACACTGACTAATACAAACACATAATATAATGCCTGCTCCCCAGGTGACTCAGTGGTAAAGAATCTGCCTTCCAAGAAGGAAATACGGGTTAGATCCCTGCATCAGGAAGACCCCCTGGAGAAGAAAGTGGAAACCCACTCAAATATTCTTGCCTGGGAAATCCCATGAACAGACTATCCTGGTGGGCTATATATTCCATGGGGTCACAGAAGAGGCAGACACAACTTAGTGACTAAACAACAAATATAATGCCTAGCAATGTCATAAGTACTCACTGACTTGTATTTTATTCACTGTCCACCCATAACTTTTTCAGGTATGATGTCCCCAGTACACACAAGAGGAAATAGAAGATTAGAGAGATTAAACATCTTGCCTTATGCCATACAGATAGCACATGCCAGAGACACAATTCACCAGCTACTTACGCCTGGATTCTCCATCTACAATGAAGCTCCCACTCTGCTTTAAAAGTTGGCCAGGAAATATGCTACAGGAATTTAAGATTCTTTTAAGAGACATAAACTAAGACAGCAGACATCTTTTTTGAAATAATGCATATGAGAAGATAGTAAAGCAAATCCTTAAAGTACTGGAAAAATAAACTACCAATGTATAATTTTATACCCAGCAAAATTTATCTTTTAACAATAAAAGCAAAATTAATTTTTTCAGACATCCAAACTCTGAAAAGTTCGTCACCAGCAGACCTACAAAAATTTTTTAAAGTTCTTTGGGAAGAAGGAAAATAATATCAGATAATAAAGAATTTACATAAAGAAAGAACACCAGATATGATAACTGAATTAGTATTAATAAATATATTAGCTTTTCTTGTTGTTCAAATATCTTTAAAAGATAAGTGACGGGGAGGAGCCAAGATGGCGGAGGAGTAGGACGGGGAGACCACTTTCTCTCCTACAAATTCATCAAAAGAATAACTGAACGCAGAGCAAACTTCGCAAAACAACTTCAGATCGCTAGCTGAGGTCATCAGGCGCCCAGAAAAGCAGCCCATTGTCTTCGAAAGGAGGTAGGACAAAATATAAAAGATAAAAAGTGAGACAAAAGAGCTAAGGACGGAGACCCGTCCTGGGAAGGGAGTCTTAGGCGGCCTTGCTTGGGCTAGGGTCCGGGCCTGAGGGCCCTGAGGACAATCGGAGGGAGCTTCTGTGAGGTGCCAACTTGAACTGTGGGAGACCAAAAGAGAGAAAATTAACCGGCCGGAACACACTGCCTGCCGTTCGCAGAACAAACGGGGAGAAAGTCCCAAGAAGAGGTCGCAGGCTGCGGACCCGCCCAGCCCCGCCGGAGGCAGGAGGCAGGGGGGAGGGGAATGTCGCGGCGAGACACAGGGCGCAGGCACCCGACCGGCGCGGGCGGGGACTGGGGCTGGGGACGCGGAGGGCGGAAGGCGCGCGCACCCGAATGGCGCCATTGGAAACTGGGACTGGGTCCGCGGAAGGGAGTGAGTGCGCCACACCTGGGGATAGTGCGCCCATCAAGCCCCTCGCTGCCTGGACCGCTCTGACGGGGAAGGCACAGAGAGCAGGCGCAGCTTTTCCTTCCGCGCTTTTGTGGAACACCCGAGGGCTGGAACCTAGCGCAGCGCGGGGCGCGCTCCATATAGAACAGCCGGGAGCCTGAGCAGCGCAGACGGAGAAAGCAGCGTCAGCCCCTCCCGGCAACGCCAGCCCGCCCCCGCAGGGCCAGCCCCTCCCCGCAGCGTCAGCCCCGCCCCGCAGCGCCAGCCCCTCCCCGCAGCGTCAGCCCCTCCCAGCAGCGCAACGGAACTAGCTAACTGAATAAGAGTCCACCTCCGCCCGCCTGTGTCAGGGCGGAAATGAGGCTCTGAAGAGACCGGCAAACAGAAGCCAAATAAACAAAGGGAACCGCTTCAGAAGGGACTGGTGCAACAGATTAAAATCCCTGTAGAAAACACCGACTTCACCGGAAGGGCCCTGTAGATATCGAGAAGTGTAAGCTGGAACTGAAGCTATCTGAAACTGAGCCGAACCCACACTGACCGCAGCAGCTCCAGAGAAACTCCTAGATATATTTTTACTTTTTTTTTTTCTAAGTAAGGAAAAAAAAAAAAAAATTTTTTTTTTCTTTTTATATTTTTTCTTTTTTATTTTTTCTCTTTTATTTTCCTTTAAAATTCCCTATTACTCCCCCATTACTCCTTAACTTTCATTTACATAGATTTTTACGATTTTTTTAATTAGGGGGAAAAAAATTTTTTTTTTTCTTTCTTTCTTTCTTTTTTTTCTTTTTTTCTTTTTCTTTTTTTCCTTTTTTCTTCTTTTTTTTCCTTTCCGTTTTCTCTTTTATTTTCTATTTTTCTTTTTCTCTTATTTCTTTTAAAGTCCTCTAGTACTCCTCTACTACTCTTCATTTTCATTTTCACTACACTATAACCTTACCAAAAAAAAAAAAAAGAGAAGCCCTATCTTTAAACCGAAGATTATTCTCTCCCAATCTTGACTCTCTGTTTTCTACCTCAGAACACCTCTATTTCCTCCTTTCCCCTTCTCTTCCCAATCCAATTCTGTGAATCCTTGTAGGTGTCTGAGATACGGAGAACACTCTGGGAACAGACAGCTGCGTAGATCTGTCTCTCTCCTCTTGAGTCCCCCTTTTTCTCCTCCTGCTCATCTCTATCTCCCTCCTCCCTTTTCTCCTGTTCATGTAACTCTGTGAACCTCTCTGGGTGTCCCTAACAGGGGAGAATCTTTTCGCCATTAACCTAGAAGTTTTATTATCAGTGCTGTATAGTTGGAGAAGTCCTGAGACTACAGGAAGAATAAAACTGAAATCCAGAGGCAGGAAACTTAAGCCCAAAACCTGAGAACACCAGAAAACTCCTGACTACATGGAACTTTAAGCAATAAGTGACCGTCCAAAAGCCTCCATACCTACACTGAAACCAACCACCACCCAAGAGCCAGTAAGTTTTAGAGCAAGACATACCACGCAAATTCTCCAGCAACACAGGAACATAGCCCCGAATGTCAACATACAGGCTGCCCAAGGTGACACCTAACACATAGACCCATCTCAAAACTCATTACTGGGCACTCCATTGCTCTCCAAAAAGAAGAAATCAAGTTCCACGCACCAGTACACTGACGCAAGCTTCCCTAACCGGGAAACCTTGACAAGCCAATAGTCTAACCCCACCCACGGGATAAATCCTCCACAATAAAAAGGAACCACAGACCTCCAGAATACAGAAAGTCCACTCCAGACACAGCAATCTAAACAAGATGAAAAGGCAAAGAAATACCCAACAGGTAAAGGAACATGAAAAATGCCCACCAAGTCAAACAAAAGAGGAGGAGATAGGGAATCTACCTGAAAAGAATTTAGAATAATGATAATAAAAATGATCCAAAATCTTGTAAACAAAATGGAGTTACAGATAAATAGCCTGGAGACAAAGATTGAAAAGATACAAGAAATGTTTAATAAAGACCTAGAAGAAATAAAAAAGAGTCAATTAAAAATGAACAATGCAATGAATGAGATCAAAAACACTTTGGAGGGAACCAAGAGAAGAATAACGGAGGCAGAAGATAGGATAAGTGAGGTAGAAGATAAAATGGTGGAAATAAATGAAGCAGAGAGGAAAAAAGAAAAAAAGGATCAAAAGAAATGAGGACAACCTCAGGGACCTCTGGGACACTGTGAAACGCCCCAACATTCGAATCATAGGAGTCCCAGAAGAAGAAGACAAAAAGAAAGGCCATGAGAAAATACTCGAGGAGATAATAGCTGAAAACTTCCCTAAAATGGGGAAGGAAATAGCCACTCAAGTCCAAGAAACCCAGAGAGTCCCAAACAGGATAAACCCAAGGCGAAACACCCCAAGACACATATTAATCAAACTAACAAAGATCAAACACAAAAAACAAATATTAAAAGCAGCAAGGGAAAAACAACAAATAACACACAAAGGGATTCCCATAAGGATAACAGCTGACCTATCAATAGAAACCCTCCAGGCCAGAAGGGAATGGCAGGACGTCCTGAAAGTAATGAAAGAGAATAACCTACAACCTAGATTACTGTATCCAGCAAGGATCTCATTCAGATATGAAGGAGAACTCAAAAGCTTTACAGATAAGCAAAAGCTGAGAGAATTCAGCACCACCAAACCAGCTCTTCAACAAATGCTAAAGGATCTTCTCTAGACAGGAAATGCAGAAAGGTTGTATAAACGTTAACCCAAAACAACAAAGTAAATGGCAACGGGACCACACCTATCAATAATTACCTTAAATGTAAATGGGTTGAATGCCCCAACCAAAAGACAAAGATTGGCTGAATGGATACAAAAACAAGACCCCCATATATGCTGTCTACAAGAGACCCACCTCAAAACAAGAGACACATACAGACTAAAAGTGAAGGGCTGGAAAAAAATATTTCATGCAAATGGAGACCAAAAGAAAGCAGGAGTCGCAATACTCATATCAGATAAAATAGACTTTCAAATAAAAGCTGTGAAAAGAGACAAAGAAGGACACTACATAATGATCAAAGGATCAATCAAAGAAGAAGATATAACAATTATAAATATATATGCACCCAACATAGGAGCACCGCAATATGTACGGCAAACGCTAACGAGTATGACAGAGGAAATTAATAGTAACACAATAATAGTGGGAGACTTTAATACCCCACTCACAACTATGGATAGATCAACTAAACAGAAAATTAACAAGAAAACACAAACTTTAAATGACACAATGGACCAGCTAGACCTAATTGATATCTATAGGACATTTCACCCCAAAACAAGCAACTTCACCTTTTTCTCAAGTGCACACGGAACATTCTCCAGAATAGATCACATCCTGGGCCATAAATCTAGTCTTGGAAAATTCAAAAAAATTGAAATCATTCCAGTCATCTTTTCTGACCACAGTGCAGTAAGATTAGATCTCAATTACAGGAAAAAAATTGTTAAAAATTCCAACACATGGAGGCTAAATAACACGCTTCTGAATAACCAACAAATCATAGAAGAAATCAAAAAAGAAATTTCAAAATATGTATTAGAAATGAATGAAAATTGAAACACAACAACACCAAAACCTATGGGGACACTGTAAAAGCAGTGCTAAGCGGGAAGGTTCATAGCATTAACAGGCTTACATTCAAGAAAACAGAAAAAGCCAAATAAATAAACCTAACTCTACACCTAAAGCAATTAGAGAAGGAAGAAAATGAAGAACCCCAGGGTTAGCAGAAGGAAAGAAATCTTAAAAAAATTAAAGCTAGAAATAAATTGCAAATATGAAACTAAAGAGACCATAGCAAAAATCAACAAAGCTAAAAAGCTTGGTTTTTTTTTGAAAAAAAATAAAACCAAAATGGAACCAAACATTAGCAAGACTCATTAAGAAACAAAGAGAGAAGAACCAAATTAACAAAATTAAAATAAAATGGAGAGATCACAACAGGGACAACACTGAAATACCAAAGGATCATAAGAGACTAACTCCAGCAGCTTCTATGCCAATAAAATGGACAACTTGGATTGAAATGGACCAAATTCTTAGGAAAAGTATAACTTCAAAATCTGAAACCAGGAAGAATAGAAGATCTTAACAGACCCATCACAAGCAAGGAAAATTTCGAAACTGTTCATCAAAAATCTTTCACAGCAAACAAAAGCCCAGGACCGGATGACTTCACAGCTTGAATTTCTACCAAAAATTTAGAGAGAAGAGCTAACACCTACCTTACTCAAACCTTCCAGAAAATTTGCAGAAAGAAGGAAAACTTCCAAAAACTCATTCTATGAGCCCACCATCACCCTAATTCCAAAACCAGACAAAGATGCCACAAAAAAAGAAAACTACAGGCCAATATCACTGATGAACATAGATGCAAAAATCCTTAACAAAATTCTAGCAAACAGAATCCAACAACATATTAAAAAATCATACACCATGACCAAGTGGGCTTTATCCCAGGAATGCAAGGATTCTTTAATATCCGCAATCAATCAATGTAATACACCACATTAACAAATTGAAAGATAAAAACCATATGATTATCTCAATAGATGCAGAGAAAGCCTTTGACAAAATTCAACACTCATTTATGATTAAAACTCTCCAAAAAAGCAGGAATAGAAGGAACATACCTCAACATAATAAAAGCTATATATGACAAACCCACAGCAAGCATCACCCTCAATGGTGAAAAATTGAAAGCTTTGCCCCTGAAAATCAGGAAACAGACAAGGGCCCACTCTCACCACTACTGTCCAACCATAGTGTTTGGAAGTTTTTGGCCACAGCAATCAGAGCAGAAAAAAGAAGTAAAAGGAATCCAGACAGGAAAAGAAGAAGCGAAACTCTCACTGTTTGCAGATGACATGATCCTCTACATAGAAAACCCTAAAGACTCTACCAGAAAATTACTAGAGCTAATCAATGAATATAGTAAAGTTGCAGGATATAAATTTAACACACAGAAATCCCTTGCATTCCTATATACTAACAATGAAAAAACAGAAAGAGAAATTAAGGAAACAATACCATTCACCATTGCAACAAAAAGAATAAAATACTTAGGAGTATATCTACCTAAAGAAACAAAAGACTTATACATAGAAAACTATAAAACACTGATGAAAGAAATCAAGGAGGACACAAACAGATGGAGAAATATACCGTGTTCATGGATTGGAAGAATCAATATTGTCAAAATGGCTATTCTACCCAAAGCAATCTATAGATTCAGTGCAATCCCTATCAAGTTACCAACGGTATTTTTCACAGAACTAGACCAAAGAATTTCACAATTTGTATGGAAATACAAAAAACCTCGAATAGCCAAAGTAATCTTGAAAAAGAAGAATGGAACTGGAGGAATCAACCTGCCTGACTTCAGACTCTACTACAAAGCCACAGTCATCAAGACAGTATGGTACTGGCACAAAGACAGAAATATAGATCAATGGAACAGAATAGAAAGCCCAGAGATAAATCCACAAACCTATGGACACCTTATCTTTGACAAAGGAGGCAAGGATATACAATGGGAAAAAGACAACCTCTTTAACAAGTGGTGCTGGGAAAACTGGTCAACCACTTGTAAAAGAATGAAACTAGAACACTTTCTAACACCATACACAAAAATAAAATGGATTAAAGATCTAAATATAAGACCAGAAACTATAAAACTCCTAGAGGAGAACATAGGCAAAAAACTCTCCGACATAAATCACAGCCAAGATCCTCTATGACCCACCTTCCCACGAATATTGGAAATAAAAGCAAAAACTAAACAAATGGGAACCTAATGAAACTAAAAGCTTTTTGCCACAAACAAAAGAAACTATAGTAAGGATGAAAAGACATTCCCTCAGATTGGGAGAAAATAAAGGCAAATGAAGGAAACAGACAAAGGATTAATCTCAAAAATATACAAGCAACTCCTGAGCTCAATTCCAGAAAAAATTAAATGACCCAATCAAAAAATGGGCCAAAGAACTAAACAGACATTTCTCCAAGAAGACATACAGATGGCTAACAAACACATGAAAAGATGCTCAACATCACTCATTATTAGAGAAATGCAAATCAAAACCACAATGAGGTACCATTACACGCCAGTCAGGATGGCTGCTATCCAAAAAGTCTACAAGCAATAAATGCTGGAGAGGGTGTGGAGAAAAGGGAACCCTCTTACACTGTTGGTGGGAATGCAAACTAGTACAGCCACTATGGAGAACAGTGTGGAGATTTCTTAAAAAACTGGAAATAGAACTGCCCATATGACCCAGCAATACCACTTCTGCGGCATACACACTGAGGAA